>NW_021299132.1:77115-78604 GCF_002162155.2 Triticum dicoccoides
TAGTGCCATTAGTTTCAGAAAAATTATAAACTTTCTGTTAGTGCCATTAGTTTTCAAATTTGAAAACACTTTTTTAGTTTTTTAGTTTTCTTTGTTGCGTTATTTATTTTATTTTGTGAGTAACTTTACTATAAAAATAGTTTTTTCCTGTTTTTTTGATTTGTTTTTTGCATTATTTATTTTCTTTTGTTTTTTGCTTTAATTTTTAATTCTGTTTGCTTTTAGGTTAGCAAAATTATAAACTTTCTGTTAGTGCCATTAGTTTTAGAAAAATTATAAACTTTCTGTTAGTGCCATTAGTTTTCAAATTTGAATAGTTAAAATTTGAATTCTTTGAAAATTGTTTGAATCACAAGTTTGTGATTAACTTACTAAAAAATGAGAATAGATGCGCTTACAGAGAAAATTCAACCTAAATTCCTAGTAAATTTCTATGTATCTCACACCGACGATACTTTCTATTTAGGGTTTCTCCTCTACTGCTCGGCGACCCTCGACGACCCTCGTTCCCGATAAAATAAAGAGGAAGAAGAAGAAAAAAAAAGAGGAGAAGAAAGAATAGAGGAGTTCTACTCCTCTATTCTTTTTTCTCCTCTTTTTTTTCTTGTTCCTCTTCTTTTTTTATCCTCTTTTTCCTCTCATGTTCGACGACCCTCGACCCCTCGGTGACCCTAGACCCCCTCTCGACCCCCTCATGTCGAAGTTATCGGGTAGGGGGTATATCGACAACGACATACCCGATACATACATACATACATATAACATGCATCCATACATATATGAAAAAAATTAATATCTACTAATTAACAACCTAAATAAAAAAACTAATACATATAGGAAGAAGAAGAAAAAAGAAGAGAAGAAAGAATAGAGGAGAAGATCTCCTCTATTCTTTCTTGTCCTCTTTTTTTTCTTCTTCCTCTTCTTTTTTTATCCTTTTCTTCCTCTCATGTTCGACGACCCCCTCTCCACCCTCATATATAAAACATTTTCTTCCTTCTATTCCTTCTTCCTAAATATATAAAACTTTTTTTTAAAATGAAACTAACCTAAGATGTACTAAATCAGAGGACATATATAGATAAAAAATTTCTAATTAAAAATCTAACTTTTGCATATATCTATTTTTAAAACATCATTACAATTGAAAAAAATACATACATACATATATGAACATACATCAAAAAATATGTCTATCTAAAAAATACATAGATACACATATATATGAAAATCTAAAAACATGTAAAAAATAGCATGTATAATAAAAAATGCACGGCGGCGGCGGGGGCGGCAGACGAGCGGTGCTCACAGAGGCGGCGACGTTCGGGGTCGGGGACGGCGGCACGACGACGGCGACGGGGCAGGGGCGGCACGCGTCGGGGCAGGGGACGGCGGCGCGCGGTGACAGTGTCGGCCGAGGGCGCGGGCGACGGCGTCGAGCGAGTGCGCGGGCGACGGCCGGCGAGGGCGCGGGTGACGGCGACTCGGG
>NW_021299132.1:80863-86722 GCF_002162155.2 Triticum dicoccoides
CTCGGTTGCTGCATCAAAGCGGACACCGCTGTTTTGGTTGGTGCTCTTTTGATCTTGGGCGATCGTGTAAAATGTATTCCCATTTATCTCGTATCCTTTGTAAGTCAATACAGTCAAAGATGGTCCCCTGGACAACAAGTACAACTAATCACAAACAGTGTTGTCACCTCTGAGACGTGTTTCCAACCAACTGCTGAAAGTCCTGATGTGTTCACATGTAATCCAGTCGTCGCACTGCTCCAGGTGTTTGGAGCGCAGACTGTTCTTGTGTTCATCGACATACGGGGTCACCAAGGTAGAGTTCTGTAGAACTGTGTAGTGTGCTTGAGACCAAGAATATCTGTCCCTGCATATTATTGAGTCTCTTCCAAGAGTGCCTTTTCCAGTCAGTCTCCCCTCATACCGCGATTTAGGGAGACCTATCTTGTTAAGGCCAGGAATGAAGTCAACACAAAACTCGATAACATCCTCTGTTTGATGGCCCATGGAGATGCTTCCTTCTGGCCTAGCGCGATTACGGACATATTTCTTTAGGACTCCCATGAAACTCTCAAAGAGGAACACATTGTGTAGAAATACGGGCCCCAGGATGACAATCTCGTCGACTAGATGAACTAGGACGTGCGTCATGATATTGAAGAAGGATGGTGGGAACACCAGCTCGAAACTGACAAGACATTGCGCCACATCACTCCTTAGCCTTGGTACGATTTCTGGATCGATCACCTTCTGAGAGATTGCATTGAGGAATGCACATAGCTTCACAATGGTTAATCGGACGTTTTCCGGTAGAAGCCCCCTTAATGCAACCGGAAGCAGTTGTGTCATAATCACGTGGCAGTCATGAGACTTTAGGTTCTAAAACTTTTTCTCTGGCATATTTATTATTCCCTTTATATTCGACAAGAAGCCAGTCGTGACCTTCATACTGAGCAGGCATTCAAAGAAGATTTCTTTCTCTTCTTTCATAAGAGCGTAGCTGGCAGGACCTTTATACTGCTTCGGAGGCATGCCGTCTTTTTCGTGCAAACGTTGCAGGTCCTCCCATGCCTAAGGTGTATCTTTTGTCTTCCCATACATGCCCAACAAGCCAAGCAGGTTCATGCAAAGGTTCTTCGTCACGTGCATCACGTTGATTGAGGAGTGGACCTCTAGGTATTTCCAGTAGGGTAGGTCCCAAAATATAGATTTCTTCTTCCACATGGGTGCGTGTCCCTCAGCGTCATTCGGAACAGCTAGTCCACCGGGACCCTTTCCAAAGATTACGTAGTGTAAATCATTGACCATAGCAAGCACGTGATCACCGGTGCGCATGGCGGGCTTGTTCCAGTGATCTGCCTCGCCTTTGAAATGCTTGCCTTTCTTTCGACATTGATGGTTGGTCGGAAGAAATCCACGATGGCCCAGGTACACATTCTTCCTGCATTTGTCTAGGTATATACTTTCAGTGTCATCTAAACAGTGCGTGCATGCGTGGTATCCTTTGTTTGTCTGTCCTGAAAGGTTACTGAGAGCGGGCCAATCGTTGATGGTCACGAACAGCAACGCCTTAAGGTTAAATTCCTCCTGTCTGTGCTCATCCCACGTACGTACACCGTTTTCATTCCACAGCTATAAAAGTTCTTCAACTAATGGCCTTAGGTACACATCAATTTCGTTGCCGGGTTGCTTAGGGCCTTGGATGAGAACTGGCATCATAATGAACTTCCGCTTCATGCACATCCAAGGAGGAAGGTTATACATACATAGAGTCACGGGCTAGGTGCAGTGATTGCTGCTCTGCTCCCCGAAAGTATTAATGCCATCTGCGCTTAAAGCAAACCATACATTCCTTGGGTCCTTTGCAAACTCATCCCAGTACTTTCTCTCGATTTTTCTCCACTGCGACCCGTCAGCAGGTGCTCTCAACTTCCCATCTATTTTTCGGTTCTCACTGTGCCATCGCATCAACTTGGCATGCTCTTCGTTTTTGAACAGTCGTTTCAACCGTGGTATTATAGGAGCATACAACATCACATTCGCAGGAACCCTCTTCCTGGGGGGCTCGCCGTCAACATCACCAGGGTCATCTCGTCTGATCTTATACCGCAATGCACCGCATACCGGGCATGCGTTCAGATCCTTGTATGCACCGCGGTAGAGGATGCAGTCATTAGGGCATGCATGTATCTTCTCCACCTCCAATCCTAGAGGGCATACGACCTTCTTTGCTGCGTATGTACTGTCGGGAAATTCGTTATCCTTTGGAAGCTTCTTCTTCAATATTTTCAGTAGCTTCTCAAATCCTTTGTCAGCCACCGCATTCTCTGCCTTCCACTGCAGCAATTCCAGTACGGTACCGAGCTTTGTGTTGCCATCTTCGCAATTGGGGTATAACCCTTTTTTGTTATCCTCTAACATGCGATCGAACTTTAGCTTCTCCTTTTGACTAATGCATTGCGTCCTTGCATCGACAATGACCCGGCGGAGATCATCATCATCAGGAACATCGTCTGGTTCCTCTTGATCTTCAGCAGCTTCACCCGTTGCAGCATCATTGGGCACATCGTCTGGTTCCTCTTGATCTTCACCAGCTCCCCCCGTTGCAGCATCACCGTATTCAAGGGGCACATAGTTGTCATCGTAGTCTTCTTCTTCGCCGTCTTCCATCATAACCCCTATTTCTCTGTGCCTCGTCCAAACATTATAGTGTGGCATGAAACCCTTGTAAAGAAGGTGGGAGTGAAGGATTTTCCGGTTAGAGTAAGACCTCGTATTCCCACATTCAGTGCATGGACAACACATAAAACCATTCTGCTTGTTTGCCTCAGCCGCATCGAGAAACTCATGCACTCCCTTAATGTACTCGCGGGTGTGTCTGTCACCCTACATCCATTGCCGGTTCATCTGCGTGCATTATATATAATTAAGTGTCCAAATTAATAGAAGTTCATCATCACATTAAAACCAAAGTGCATACATAGTTCTCATCTAACAACATATAGCTCTCCAGAGCATCTTATTAATTAAACCATACATTGAAACTATGTAAAACATTTCAATGCGAAAACAAATGCGATCATTATCGCAACCAAGGTAACAATTGATCCAACGGCATAATGATACCAAGGCTCGGTATGAATGGCATATTTTCTAATCTTTCTAATCTTCAAGCGCATTGCATCCATCTTGATCTTGTGATCATCGACGACATCCGCAACATGCAACTCCAATATCATCTTCTCCTCCTCAATTTTTTTATTTTTTCCTTCAACAAATTGTTTTCTTCTTCAACTAAATTTAACCTCTCGACAATAGGGTCGGTTGGCATTTCCGATTCACATACATCCTAGATAAATAAAATTTATGTCACGTTGGTCGGCATAATTTTCATAAACAATAAATGAACCAATAGTTATAAAGATAATATACATACCACATCCGAATCATAGACAGGACGAGGGCCGACTGGGGCGGATACCAAAACCAGCGCACTATATAAGATGCAATAATAAATGTAAGAAAATAATACAAGTATCTATGTAAACATACAAGTAAGAATATTTTTCCTTTCAGAAAGAAGATAAGAACAAGAGGCTCACCACGGTGCTGTCGGTGATGAGATCGGCGCGGGTGATCGACGGCGGTGAAGACGGGGACGGGGCGTGACGGACCGCTAAATCTAGACAAATCTCGAGGATAATGGAGCTTGGAGGTCGAGCTTCGAGAGGAGAAATATTAAGTAGTGTGGCTCGGGCATTCCATCGAACACCTCATGTGCATATTAGGTGAGCTAGAGCACCACAAAGCCCTCTCCCCCTCGGCCAGAGAAAAACAGAGCACTGGGGTGCTCTGCTCGCGAGCGAGGGGTATATATAGGCACCTCATTGGTCCCGGTTGGTGACATGAGCCGGGACTAAAGGGGAGCCTTTGGTCCCGGTTCAAGCCACCAACCGGGAACAATGGTGGTGGGCCAGGAGCGAGGCCCATTGGTCGCGGTTCATCCCACCAACCGGGACCAAAAGGACCAGATGAACCAGGACCAATGGCCCACGTGGCCCGGCCGGCCCCCTGAGCTCACGAACCGGGACCAATGCCCACATTGGTCCCGGTTCTAGACTGAACCGATACTAATGGGCTGACCCGCCTGGACCAAAGCCCTGTTTTCTACTAGTGGGTGCCTAGCGACAACGTCGCTAATGATCCGAGGATGGTGCCCGGTTATAGCAATCTTGCCGATTACCTGCCCGACGATGTACATTATGAACCCATGGAGGTGCAGATACAAATATATGAGTACGGGAATCCTCTCGTCAAAGATGAAAGATCTCTATCAACGATGTTGCGAAGATTGCATGATTGGTACTTGAAAATCTGCAGAGACTCTGGGGGAGGAGTACTTTGTATGTGAAAGTTAAAAAGGAGCATGACCTCGTTGGAATTGAACTGTTGCCTGTTCCATTTGAGGAGTTCTTTCAGTTTTTCAATCAATTGGCCCTCGATAAAACAACGGTCACCTGCTACTGTTTGTAAGTAGTACTACTTCTATCATTAAGTCTCTCCATATAGCTCAGCTCTTTCATTGCATGTATTTATAATCATCCTCACTATATTATGCAGATTGAAGATCGCCGAATTGAAGAAAAGACAAGTCAGTGATATTGGGTTCCTTAACACGTATCTCATAGATGCAACTCAGGTTAAATTTCATGCCGCAGATACCGAGGCCAACTTGCTATGATCGTTGGTAATAAATGAAAACAAAGATATAATACTCTTTCCTTACAACTTCAAGTGAGTGTTACTGTCTTGTGCGTATTCGGTTTCCCTTATATATATATTAGTCAAGGTTATAGTAATGTAATTGATGAGTTATGCATGTGTGTGTAGTTACCACTATATTCTCCTAGAGATTAAGCTTGAGCAGGGACTAGTAACTGTCTTAGACTCAAAACGAAAAGATCCCCAGGACTATGCGGACATGACTCAAATGCTCGAGAAGTAAGTTAAATCGATCATTATCCACCATATCAGGAACTTTGTTCATTTCCTGATATATCAAGTAATTGTTTTCTTTGTCTGGCAGGGTTTGGAAAAAATTCTCCAAAAAAAGCTCCAGGACTCCCGTAGAAGCTGCAATTTAGACACCCGAAAGTAAGTACTATAGTAGCATGTTCCGTAAATCTCCTATTGATTTGGCATTCTTGCTTATCAGTTTGATTGACCTCTATTTCTTTTAAAGTGGTTGTGGCAGGAAAAAGGGAATGTTTTTTGTGGATACTACGTTTGCGAGTCCATCCGCCACATGACCTGTGAGCGGGGCTACACTGACGAACAATATGAAGTACGTAAATAACAACATTCACAATTTTATTTTATTACCATCATTTGTGTTGAGTTTCATTCATTCATATATATATATATATATGCATTGACCCCCTTCTTCAAATTAGATGTTTCGGAAGCGGGATGAACTCCTAGCACCAGCTCGCATGCGAGCAATTCAAGAGGAATTGGCGGCATTCTTTCTTGACCACATGATCGCTGAAGACGGAGAATACTATGTGGACCATGAGTCCGTATGATTATATTTGTAAGAGATAATTATTGTATATATGTAGCCGGTAGTGTCGGATAGATATACGAGAACTTGTTGTTCGACCAATCTCTCGGAGAAGGAGAGGTGGTCGATATCACTTCTCTCTATATGCATATATGTTCATGACGATCTTCTGTTTCCTTCGTTTGCTTACTAGCTAGCTAGCGTGTCTAGTCCTCTCTATACGTATGTATAGTACGTAGCGTCGACCAAGGACGGACATAAGAGAGGACACTTCTCTCTATTAATTATAGCTAGCTAACACAATATATGAAACACCT
>NW_021299132.1:86732-87216 GCF_002162155.2 Triticum dicoccoides
TATATGTATTGACCCCCTTCTTCAAATTAGATGTTTCGGAAGCGGGATGAACTCCTAGCACCAGCTCGCATGCGAGCAATTCAAGAGGAATTGGCGGCATTCTTTCTTGACCACATGATCGCTGAAGACGGAGAATACTATGTGGACCATGAGTCCGTATGATTATATTTGTAAGAGATAATTATTGTATATATGTAGCCGGTAGTGTCGGATAGATATACGAGAACTTGTTGTTCGACCAATCTCTCGGAGAAGGAGAGGTGGTCGATATCACTTCTCTCTGTATGCATATATGTTCATGACGATCTTCTGTTTCCTTCGTTTGCTTACTAGCTAGCTAGCGTGTCTAGTCCTCTCTATACGTATGTATAGTACGTAGCGTCGACCAAGGACGGACATAAGAGAGGACACTTCTCTCTATTAATTATAGCTAGCTAACACAATATATGAAACACCTAAATTAACCCCCCAAAACCCCCAACCC
>NW_021299132.1:87386-96148 GCF_002162155.2 Triticum dicoccoides
AAATGCTGACGCGTGGATGCCTATAGGTCCCGGTTGGTGCCACCAACCGGGACCAAAGGGTCTCCTCCCTTGGCTCCGTGATCAGGCCACATGGAGGCCAATCAGTCCCGGTTCTGGATTGAACCGAGACTAAAGGGGCAGGGCATTAGTACCGACCCTTTAGTCCCGGTTCAGGAACCGGGACAAAAGGCCCTTACGAATCGGGACAACAGGCCCTTTTTCTACCAGTGTTGTCGTTCTTCTTGAAGTTCCCCTTCGTCCCTTTGCCCTTTTTCTTGAAACTAGTGGTCTTGTTGACCATCAACAATTGATGCTCTTTTTTTATTTCTACCTTCGCACCCTTTAGCATCACGAAGAGCTCAGGAATTGTCTTATCCATCCCTTGCGTATTATAGTTCATCACGAAGCTTTTGTAGCTTGGTCACAGTGATTGAAGAACTCTGTCAATGACACTATCAACCGGAAGATTAACTCCCAGCTGAGTCAAGTGATTGTGGTACCCAGACATTTTGAGTATATGTTCATTGACAGAACTAATCTCCTCCATTTTACATCTGTAGAACTTATTGGAGACTTCATGTCTCTCAATCCGGGCATTTGCTTGAAATATTAACTTCAACTCCTGGAATATCTCGTATGCTCCATGACGTTCAAAATGTCATTGAAATCCCGGCTCTAAGTTGTAACGCATGGCACACTGAACTATCGAGTAGTCATCAGCTTTGCTCTGTCAGGCGTTCACAACGCCTGGTATTGCTCCTGCAGCGGGTCTTGCACCTAGCGGTGTTTCCAAGACGTAATTCTTCATGTTGGGGAACGTAGTATTTCAAAAAATTTACCTACGATCATGCAAGATCTATCTAGGATAAGCATAGCAACGAGAGGGAGAGTGTTTCCACGTACCCTCATAGACCAAAAGCGGAAGCGTTAGCTTAACGCGGTTAATGTAGTCGAATGTCTTCGCGATCCAACCAATCAAGCACCGAACGTACGGCACCTCCGGGTTCTGCACACGTTCAGCTCGATGACGTCCCTCGAACTCTTGATCTAGCAAAGTTTCGAGGGAGAGTTACGTCAGCATGACGGCGTGGTGATGGTGATGGTGAAGTGATCCACACAGGGCTTCGCCTAAGCACTACGTGAATATGACCGGAGGCGTAAACTGTGGAGGGGGGCGCCGCACATGGCTAACAATGTTTGTTGTATGTTCTAGCAGTGCCCCCCTCATATATATAGGTTGGAGGGGAGGAGAGTCATCCAAGGGGGCACCCCAAGTAGGAGGAATCCTACTTGAGGACCTCCCAAGTCGGCCTCCCCCCTTTCCTATTCCTATTCGGAGGGAGGAAGGAAAGATGGGAGAGGGGAAAGGAAGGGGGAATCCTATTCCCTCTATTTCCTTTCCTCCTCCCCTTTACATTTCTCCACTTAGATCAGCCCATATGGGGGTGCACCAGCCCACAAGGGGCTGGTCTATCCCGCCCTAGGCCCAATAAGGCCCATATCTTTGCCGGGGGGTGTCCGAAACCCCTTCCGGTGACCCGATATTTACCCGGTACCCCCAGAACACTTCCTTGTCCGAATACTATTGTCCTGTATATGAACCTTTACCTCTCGACCATTTCAAGACTCCTCGTCATGTCCACGATCTCATCCGGGACTCCGAACAAAATTCGGTTACCAAATCACATAACTCATATAACACAAATCATCATTGAATGTTAAGCATGCAGACCCTACGGGTTCGAGAACTATGTAGACATGACCGTGACACATCTCCAGTCAATAACCAATAACGGAACCTGGATGCTCATATTGGCTCCTACATATTCTATGAAGATCTTTATCGGTCAAACCGCATAACAATATACGTTGTTCCCTTTATCATCGGTATGTTACTTGCCCGAGATTCGATCGTCGGTATCATCGTACCTAGTTCAATCTCGTTACCGGTAGGTCCCTTTACTCATTCTGTAATGCATCATCCCGTAACTAACTCATTAGTCACATTGCTTGCAAGGCTTATAGTGATGATCATTACCGAGTGGACCCAGAGATACCTCTCGGATACACGGGGGTGACAAATCCTAATCTCGATCTATGCCAACTCAACAAACACCATCGGAGACACCTGTAGAGCATCTTTATAATCACCTAGTTACGTTGTGACATTTGATAGCACACAAGGTGTTCCTCCGGTATTCGGAGTTGCATAATCTCATAGTCAGATGAACATGTATAAATCATGATGAAAGCATTCGCAATAAAACTATCTGATCATTATGCTAAGCTAAAGGATGGGTCTTGTCCATCACATCATTCTTTAATGATGTGATCCCTTTCATCAAATGACAACACATATCTATGGTCAGGAAACCTAACCATCTTTGATTAACGAGCTAGTCTCGTAGAGGCATACTAGGTACACTTTGCTTTTTCTATGTTGTCGGTGTCAAAACTGGCGGATCTCGGGTAGGGGGTCCCGAACTATTCGTCTAAGGAGGATGGTAACAGGAGGCAGGGGACATGATGTTTTACCCAGGTTCGGGCCCTCTTGATAGATGTAAAACCCTACGTCTTGCTTGATTGTTCTTGATGATATGAGTATTACAAGAGTAGATCTACCACGAGATCAGAGAGGCTAAAGCAGGCCCTGAAGAGGTCCGAGGACGAGCTCGGCCTTACCAAGGGGCAGCTTGAAGAGAGCAAAGGTAAGATATACCCCATTTTATATATTTAAAAAGAAGTTCTGTGCAAAGTAATAGGACCATCATGAATTTGTCAGGGGCCACGACCGAGGTGGAGACCCTGAGGAAGGCGTTGTCCATCGCCAAAGATAAAGCGACCAAAGAACGTATTGAACGGGAGAAACAAGAAGCCCGAGTGGGCAAGGTGCAGCAAGAGCTCGAGGCTCTCGCCAAGAAGCACGAGTCCTTGGAGCTTGACTCCAAGACACGGGAGTCCGAGCTCGCGCAGGCGCTTGAAAGCGTCCGGAGCGCCAAGGCCGAAGCCCACAAGGCCCTCCAGGAGATTGATGCGGCAAAGAAGATAGCAGCGGGTAAGGCATTAAATATGCAAAGCAAGTATGTGAAGGAGACTATCCTTTTTCTTACCCGAGTTCGGATCTCTCCAGGAGCGTTTGCAGATCTTCCCCGCAGTGTGCTCGATGCCGTAGAGTTTTACCGGGCTGAGGAGGGGAGCTCAACGGAGAAGTTGTTCTGGTCTCAGTATACTTCACAAGGCTGGTGGTCGAACTTCACAGGGCGGCAGAACACGCCATGAAGGGCCTTATAGTCCGGATGTGGCCTGGCGAGACCTTGTCCGGCAGCTACTTCGGTCTGGTCAGGCGGCTGGTGGAAGTCTGCCCATGGCATGAAGTCATCAAGCGATCCGTCTGCATCGAAGGTGCACGCACTACTAGGAAAAGGCCTACTAATGGCGCACCTAATTTGGCAATTAATGGCACATTAATGGTGTGCCATTAGTAGCACGCCATTAGTATATTTTACTAATGGCGCACCTCAGAAGCGCCATTAGTATATACAACAGTGCGCCATTAGTATGCCTCCCAGGGGGCCATGTATACCCAGGTGCTTTGGCATACTAATGGCGCACGACAGCAAGATGCGCCATTAGTAACTTCGGCATACTAATGGAGCACTGTTTAGTGATGCGCCATTAGTATCCTTTGGGATACTAATGGCGCACTATGATGTGATGCGCCATTAGTATGAATATTAGTTTTTTTTATTTTTTTATTTTCTGTTTTTTGCACAGGTTACAAAATGTATAATTGGACAAAATATAGACAGCACACATCAACAATAGATTCATCAAATACAATAGAAGATTAGTCTCTGAATACAATTCATCATTTTAGTCTCCGAATACAAGTCATCATATTAGTCTCCGAATTGAAAAGACCGAACAAAGATAGAACATTATATTACAAGTCTCGAGACCGCGAGTTTGTCTTCACATTACAAGTCGATATCGATCATCTAAACTACCATCACATAGAAGAGAGCTGCGGTCATCATGATGAGCATCATCACGATGAAACTCGTCTTCATCCGGTTCCTCCAACGCTCCCTCCCCTCTCCCGCTAGATAGCGGGCGTATCTAGATTTGGCCTCGGCCCTAGTGGCGTCCCTTTGTAACTGTTATCGCTGAATCGGTGAACCTGTCTCCGACACTCCTCCCAGTCGTTGTAGACTCCGGGAACCTTACCCTTGTACACGACATACCACGGCATCGCTATGCAGTAGCCAAACGAAACGTTAGTACCAATTCACAGACAATACATAAGCAATATATAAGTATGCAACAGAACGATCGGAAGAGAAAAAGCAAGACATTAATAGCATCGATTACATCTTAAGTTAAACGACTCTCGAAACCAAAGAGACATACTACAAGTTCATTAAAGTTTAATTACAACATGAGCCAATCGATGTTTCAGAACTAGACACAGCATCACTGCTTTCGACTCGACTCAAGGGACCGGAGCATGGATGAAGCCGCCGTCTATCGTGGGAGTCATGAAAGAACGGGCGTTGTCAGCCTGCATTTGTAGGATTGTGTCGATGTCACTGTTGGACGGTTGATTTCTGAGGTAGAACTGCCCCGCGGTACGAAGGACATCTTGATGGATGATTTCCGCAAACTCCGACTGGATGAGAAAGAATTCTTGTCTGATGTCCGCGTCCTGGATTGCCGACACGCTCGCGGCCCAATCTTTGAGTCTACTCGGTAGCAGAAGTTGATGATGGTCCCGTACGATCGCCCGCATGTGATGGATGGCGTAGTAGGAACCCTTCTGACCGCCAGGCGGCTGCTTGACGCAGCAGAACGTCGTATTGTGGGAGAACACGTGCTTGCCGTACTTACAAATAGGCCTGGTGAAGGTGCCTCCAGATTTGACGTAGCCGGGGAGAACATCATCAAGAACCTTCTTGACATTTGTGTAGTCTACGTTCGACTGACGGTCCGGGTCGAAATACGTGGCCATGGAATATTTGGGGCTTACGAGGATGAGCGTGCAATGTGTGTCACTGCAGAAAACACGGAATGTTAAAAGAAAAACGATCTAAATCTAAGAATTCATATGTTACGGGGCAGTTTAGGGGAGGACTTACTCGGGAAACTAAGGCACGAGGAAGTTATCCTTATCTTGGTTTGCCAGAATGACGCCTTCGAGGTAAGAACTCGTGACTTGCCGGTCCCTAGCGCTGCCCAAGATCTTGGCACGCATGTAGAAGGGGTCGACTATCACGATGTCCGGGGTCTTGTCGCGAATGATCCGCATCTCCATACTCAGCGAAAATAGCCGAACGAAGGTGTAGTGCAGCAGATGAAGGTTCAACATAGCGTGGATGTCATCAAACCACAGGACGATCGTACCCCCCATGGAGTTATCCACAAAGCCCTTGCCCTCTGGCACCTTGGCCGCGAAAACCGGGTATGCCACATCCTTCTCTCCGAGACGCCGCTTCTCCAAAGAAAGAACACTGTCATGCAGACTCCCATAGCACCGGTTGCAGCATCGAGCATATTTCTCGGTAGCATCGGCCTACCCGCCACATGCACCCTCCTCGAGATATCCTCAGGTGAAGGTGGCCCGTCCTGAGCACGGATCGTACTCGGTGCCGGCTGGCCCGCACCCTTGTTAGTCTTTCTTTTGCGTGCCTTCTTCTTCTCCTGTAATGGGACCGAGTTCTGCTCACAGACCGCCTTCTTGAGTGTGTTGGGGCTGATCATATTTCGCACCTCGCCTATCTGAGGCTCGGTGAAGTTGGCAGCTGGAGGCATCTCCTGAGAGCTGAACTGCAGATGACGCCTGTTGCAACTTGGCTTCTCCGCGGTACCAGCTAGATCGCGCACGTCTTTTGTTGGGTTGGGTTCTTGAGAAGGAGGCCCCATGAAGTCGCCACCGTACCCATGATCGGCAAAGTACTGATCGACATTGGTAAATGTATCGTCGTCGTCGTTCTGATCCTGTGCCATATGCATGTTTGGATCCAGTGGCATAGGGATGTCCGGCACCATTGTGGCGGTCTTGCCATGGGGCCGACTTGGCGCCGGCATGACTGGCGGTGTTGTCTTTGGGGTGGTGTCCCCCGCCCCCAAACGAATCTGGCTCTTCGGCCAAAGCAGGGGCCAGCTCAGGCAGGTGCTGAGGGTCATCACGTCATCATCGTCGACCCCGATGGGTCGAATCGGAGGTAGCAACTCATCGCAGCCTGGCAGCACCCGAACCAGTTGAACCCTAAACAAGTTGGGTAGCATCTGGGTACCGTGGAACAAGGGGTTGCCCGGTTGAACGATTTTGCCCTTGGCGACATCGACCAACTCGTTGTTCATGAAGTGCAGGAGAGTGCACGGAACGTCGGCGGCGCCCTGCGAAAACATGTAGGGCGTCAGGGATGCCCAGTCAAAGGCAAGGAGATGAAGTCCTCGGCCGAGAGAGGCTTAATTAGTTATTGTGATGATGGCGTCGAGCTCGGCTAATGTCGAGGCATCGCCAACGGCGGGCATGCAGTTGACGGAGGGGCCGCTTGCTGCAGAGGTGCCGGCCGACGTACACCCGGGTGCATTAAGCTCCCGTGCCGGCGTCGGAGACACCAATGCCGCCTCCGCCGGAGACACCAATGGCCCCGCCATCGCGTTCTGCGAGTTGCTGGCCGTGAAGCTAGGAATCGGGGGCGGCCCCTGTTTGCCGCCCGCAATCCACGCACTAATCCCCTGGATTAAGGTAGGCACAATGGCGGTGATCGTCGCTCCGAGTTGTTGTTGCACTTGCTCTTGGACAATCTCCGGAATCCGCGCCACCTGTGCCCTGAGTTCTTGAACCTCGCGCGCCTGGCTTTCCGAGCTAGTCTTTTCTCCTTTCACCCACCAGTGTTATAGTATGACGACCATTTTGTCGACAAGCCTTTGCCGGCCACACGACCAGCTGACGTCGGCTTACTGAGCTTATCCTTTTTCTTCATTACATTCAACATCCTATTTAGAGTGGTGTCCCAAGGGTTGCTCTTAGTCGACCCCGCGCTACTGCTTCCAGTCGCCTGCGGAAGGAATGTGAACCATTTAGAAATTTGGCTTCATTAATTAGAATGCAACCATATGGAGCTAATTACGCGGGGGTGTATTCCTTACCAGAACAAGCTCAAGCGCCCTGGTCTTCGGATCCGTGGTAAGCTCCTTTGTTTTCGGGTCCTTCTTGTACCGGGCCCTGACAAAGTTCCTGGTCTGCTTGTCACCGTATTTATCGAAGAGGGGCGGTAGGCCTTGCTCAGCACGGTCCGCCTCCTCCTTGTCCCATATAGGCTCCGCCACTCTGTAACCGCCGGGACCGAGTGTGTGTTCCCCTAAGTTCAGCTCCCGCATTTCTTTCCCCCACTTACTTGATTCGGAGCTTGCGGTGCTCGAGCAATTGATCTTGAAGTCGTTGTAGTCATCTTCGGTGATCGAAGGATTTTTCTCCTTGATCTTCTCATAACTCTCACCTTTCTCGATCATTCTCTTCACATTGCTTTTCCAAGTAGACAGGGTCGTGCTCATCTTCGTGAGGGCAGCACTGTTCACTTTATTCCCTTTGAGGCTTGTGTTTTCAAATTCAGCGGGGAACTTGTATCGTTCGTGCAGCTTCGTGAAGAGGAGGTTGCGCAAATTCCCTCGGTCAGGATGCCAGAGGTTCTCAGTGTTGATCGAGACGGTGCTCCGGAGAATGCACCCGAGCTGAAGCGAGTACCCCTTGACTATTCGTTCGGGCGCCGTTGGATTCCTGTTGGAGTCCACTTCAGTAACTTCCTCCTTGAGGGTGCGGAGCACGGTCGGGCGCCGGTCCTTCCGTTGCCTCTTCGGTTGGCTACCATCTGTGCGTGCGCCGCCATCATCAGTGGTGGCATCCTCGGCGGCACCATCAGTGGTGGCATCAGTGGGGTCATCCTCGGCGGTACCATCAGTGGTCTCAGGATCGGTGGGGAAGGCGGCATCCTCATACAAGTGAGGTTGTTCCTCCATCTCCTGGGACAGCTCCCAGAATGCCTTGACGCCCGAACCATCCTCGGTGTTAAAGCATGACTTGCATACAGAGCACATACCAAGCAGCGGCCTAAAATAGCAAGCATCAAATTAGTAGCAGTATCAAACTGGAAAAAGTACATCAATCGATTTCTAAGAATCGGTAGCATTACCAAATTATCAACTAGCACTAAGCAGCAAGCAGCAAGCAGCAAAAGGGCACTGATTTAGTACCATTGACAGTTCACAGCAGCAAAAATCTGAGACGTACTAACACGAGCTATCAATCACAGTAGCAAAACAAATCCATTCGTCCATCTATTCAATATGCAACAGCAACATCCACCCATCCGGCTAACAAACAGAAGGGTGGGGAACAAGGAGATGAGAGGCACCTATTCTCGAAGGAGATGTGGGCGGCTGGTCGAAGCAGGGGCGACGGGAGGGCCGGGGGCTTGTCGAAGCAGAGCAGCAACGACGGGGGGGAGGGCCAGCGGGAGGCGGCCAGGCAGGGCCTAGCGCTGGCGATGCTGAGAGGAAGGGGCCGACGATGCTGACCGGGCCAGCGAGGCAGGATCGCCCTGGAAGCGGCGCGGATCCTCCCTCAAAGGCTCGAACCCTAGCCGCTGTGGGAGGGAGGAGCGGGGTGGCAAAGGAGACGACTGTGGGGGCGTGGGGACTACGGAGCGGGAGGAGGAGCCCAATGAGGTGGATGGGGCGGCGTCCGGGCCGCCGGCGAC
>NW_021299132.1:96927-108441 GCF_002162155.2 Triticum dicoccoides
GGGGGAGGGTGCGCGGGGTCGGCGGCGGCGGTTGAGTAGGGGAGGGGTGCGGGGGGTCGGTGGCGGCGGTTGAGTAGGGGAATCGAGGGTGCGGGGGGTCGGCGGCGGCGGTCGGTGGACCGGGGGGTGCTCGGCGGCGAGGGGGACCAGATCTGGCGAGGTGGGATAGTGATCGAGATGGAGGGGGATCGAAATCGAGTGTCCATGAAATTTAAAAATATTCATGATAGTTCAAAAAGTGCCCATGAAATACAATCGAGAAATGAAGGCTACGATTTAAATACAATCGATCTTAGCTAGCTATCTGTTCACAATCTTCTTGCCCTTCTTTTTCGCAAATGGAGTTCTTCTGTGGAACGGACGTCCTTTAGGTAGGGTGGTCCTGCATCTTCTTGTGGTGTATGCTGCTACTTCATCATCGTCGTCATGTTCGATCCTCGGGTCGCCGTACTTGTCAAAGTCTTGCTCATTGGCTAATCCATCCATTCCGATGATCTTCCTTTTGCCTCTCATCACGACAACACGACTGGGCTTTGACGGGTCGGTAATGAAGAAGCATTGGTCCACTTGAGAAGCCAGTACCCATGCCTCATTTTTCACGGTGACGTTTGCGCCCGCGGTCTTGGATTTGGCTTCGGGTATAACCATGGTGGTGAAATACCGGTCTTCTTTTAGGACGCTCTTGGCCCATCTGACACGGAACATCGGGACCTTCTCTCCAGCATAGCTCAGCTCCTAGATCTCCTCGATCCTTCCGTAGTATCTGTCCTTGCCGTTACCGGTGTAGGATTCCATCATTACCCCGGAGTTCTGATAACCATCGCTCTTCATGTCCTTGGCCTCGGTGTAGAATGTGTAGCCGTTGATATCGTACGCCTCATAGGTCATCAGGTTGTGCTCGGCGCCCTGTGACAAGGCGAATATGAGTTGTTCTTCCGCGGAAGAATCCTCATGTAAAGGGTACGACAGAAGCTTCTGCTTGAACCAACGCGTGAAACATGAGTTGTGCTCTTTGAGTATATCTCCGTCCGTCCTCTGTTGGCCTCGGTCATTGTATGTCTTCTTAATAAAGGTTTTGTGCTGTACCACCCAAGGATCGACCACGTCTATGTGTTGTAGCACGACTAGGTTTGCTCTTTCAAAGTCGGCGAGTCGACCCTCGAAGTCGACATGCATTTCGCGACGACCCTCACGGTGACCCCATCCAGCGAGCCTGCCGAGGTGCCTGTTGACGGGTAGACCAACGGGGTTCTCGATGCCTAGATAATTCGTGTAGTAGGAGATGCACTCTTCGGTCAGAAAGCCCCTGGCTATGCTTCCCTCTGGACGTGACATGTTGCGAATGTATCCTTTGATGACACCATTCATCCTTTCGAACGGCATCATGCTGTGTAGGAACGTCGACCCGAGTTGGATGATATCGTCCACGATATGGACCAGCAGATGCACCATAACGTCGAAGAATGCGGGCGGGAAGTACATCTCAAGCTCGCATAGTATCACCACGATCTCTTCCTGTAGCCTTCTGAGTTGCCTCACGCCAACAGACTTCCGAGAGATGACGTCGAAAAAGTTGCATAGGCCAAATAGGGTTTCACGGAAGTGCACGTCCATGATCCCACGGATTGCAACTGGAAGTATCTGCGTCATCAGCACGTGACAGTCGTGAGACTTCATCCCGCTGAACTTCAGCTTCGCTGGGTCTAGGTATCTGCTTATCTTCCCCGCGTAAACGTAAGGAAGTTTTACTCCTACGAGGCAGGTGAAAAACTGCTCGATCTCCTCCTGACTTAGAGTGAAGCACGCGGGAGGGTAGTCATTTCCGGTCTTCTTGGCCTTCTTGCCTTTGCGACGACTTTCCGTGTCCTGCTTCGCCTCATCATCATCATCATCATCATCATGATCATCATATATAGCGTGAAGCTCCTGCCTGATGCCCATTGATTTCAAGTCTGCCCTTGCTTTCGGCCCATCTTTGGTCTTCTCTGGCATGTTGAGCAGGGTACCAAGCAGACTCTCGCACACGTTCTTCGTGATATGCATGACATCAAGGCTATGAGGCACACGGTGGATCTTCCAGTACGGCAAGTCCCAGAAAACAGACCTCGTTTTCCATACCTTCAGCAGCGGCTCTGGCGCCTTTCACTTCTTTCCCGGCTCTGGCGCCTTTTGCTTCTTTCCCGGTAGTGGGCAGTCTTTCCAATTTTTCAACAGCTCGTCTATTTCCTCGCCGCTCCTCGTACGCGGGCGTCCTCGGGGTTCGGTTTCACCATCGAACAGATCCTTGCGTTTTCTCCACGGGTCATCGTCGCGAAGCCACCTTCGATGTCCCATGAACATGGTTTTCTAAGACCCGGGATCTCTATCTAGCTGGCGATACGTTGTGTCATCCATGCACCTGACGCATCCAGAAAATCCGTGGACCACCTGCCCCGCGACATATCCGTAACCGAGATAGTCGTGCACCGTCGTGAGCAGCGCGGCCCCCATGGACGACTTCGTAGTCATCTTCATCACCTTGCCACCGATAGCCATCCATGAAACCACGCAAGAGCAGGTGGTCCCGCACCTGGCCGGATTCCGGGTCCGCAATAAGGCTCTCCAGCTTGCATCTTCGACACGGACATCTTATCTCCATCTCGTTCTTTTGAAGCATCTCGGCCTTCGCGACCTGAAAAACCTATTCACGATGCCTTCGGTCATCATGTGGACCATGGTCGCCTGCGGGGTAGAGCAAAACGATATTTTAGAACCAAGAAAAAATTTGGCATGACTTTCCCTAAAAATAGGACCAAAAAGAATGCTTAATGCCAAAATTCTCGCCGAAACGGAAATGAATCAACATTCCGGCAAAATATTGGCAACTATCGCATTTCAAATACCGGTACACCTCCAAACACAAACACATATGCAACACCACAAACATATGCAACACCACGAACATACATAGATCTAGTTAGGCCACAAAAAGTGCATGTGCACATTGTTGTAGGGAGAACAACATAAATATAGCTTCCCTCCTTACTTACCTATCAAAACAAGGTAATTTAACCACTTAAATTGAATGAATCTATGGTGGAAATGAGGTGAAAAAGAGGAGGCACCCGAGACGAGGAGGAGGTGGAGAGAATGAAGTGGGGAGAAAGTGAGTGTGGGTAGGAGAGGTTGTCCAAAATATCTTGTTGCTGCCCACTTACTAATGGCGCACCAACTCTAAATGCGCCATTAGTAATCCAGGTTACTAATGGCACACCTTCTGGTGGTGCGCCATTAGTAGTTTTGCAAAAAAAAATTACTAATGGCGCACTGTCCCACAGTGCGCCATTACTAGTTTAAAGTAGTAATGGCGCACAGTGGAACAGTGCGCCATTAGTAGTTTTGCAAAAAAGGGAATAAAAATATAATAAAAAAAACAACATTAGTGGCGCACTTTCCGATAGGTGCGCCATTACTAGTTACAACTAGTAATGGCGCACTGTGTCTGGATGCGCCATTAGTATGTTTGGACAGGCGCACTAGTTAAAAAAAATTTGATACTAATGGCGCACCCTGGGCCAGGTGCGCCATTAGTAGTTTCAACTCTAATGGCGTATCAGAAGGTCGTGCGCCATTAGTATATACTAATGGCGCACCGCTTGTCTAGTGCGCCATTAGTGTCAATCCCATCTATAGCCCTTTTTCTGGTAGTGACGCAGAGCTTTTGCCCGGGCAAAGGTGCACTGGGCGAAGCTGGACGCCGTGAATCTTGTGAAGGAGGGGCCGCCGGAGGGCAAGGAGCATCGCTGCCCCAAGAATTACTACGAGAGCATCCTGAAGGTTTCCCGCTTAGTGGCGGATGAGTGTGCTAGGGATGTAATTTTTGAATGAACATGCCCATGTGAACATGTAATATTAAACGAGTTCTTTTGCGCCATGCGACGCTTTCTTAATTTAAAATATTACATTCTGTGCGGCCGTTTATAAAATGTGAGAGTTGGCCAGTCGTCGGCTTCTGCCCCCATGTAGCTAGTACTGGGGTGTTCGAGGTGAATCTGAACAATCATTACCCCAATTTTGGGTCCTTCAAGGGAGGTGCTCAGTGCAACGAACTAGGCAATTGGACTATAATGCTTTATCACTCTCACTTAGCCATAAAAGTCTATGATTTTAAATTTTTGGCGAAGCCCCTGGTATTCGGAGGGCCGAATTTGGGGCGCTATACATGCCTAAGCCGGACAAGGCCGACTCCTCGCCCAAAGCGGAAAAAGTCTTTACGGACTTGAAACCTCTCGAACAGCGACCAATCTCTCACCTTATCATGAAAGTCAGTTTTTGGCTTTCTCTACTGAGGTGCTCGTCCGGAAGAACCGGGACACAATCACAGTAGTTCTCCCACCGCTACACCTCGGATGACAGTCAGTTTTTGACTCCTCACTTCGGAAATTATCCGGTGATCCGAAGACCACATCCAGTGTCATTGAGCCTGTGCAATGGGCCTCTACACCAGGGATGACGCCTTTAAGGGTGGTTTTCCTGGGTTTGATCCTTGAGGGATCGATACCCATTTTTCGCACTGTATCCTGATAAAGCAGGTTCAGGCTGCTGCCGCCATCCATAAGGACTTGATTGAGGTGAAATCCGTCAATGATGGGGTCTAGGACCAATGCGGCGGATCCGCCATGACAGCTGCTAGTGGGATGGTCCCTGCGATCGAAGGTGATCGGACAAGCAGACCATGGGTTGAATTTCAGGGCGACGGGCTCCATCGCGTAGACGTCCCTTAGTGCACGCTTCCCGAGGGAGTCCTGGATTAGGGGGTGTTCGGATAGCCAGACTATACCTTCAGCCAGACTCCTGGACTATGAAGATACAAGATTGAAGACTTCGTCCCGTGTCCAGAAAGGACTTTCCTTGGTGTGGAAGGCAAGCTTGGCGATAGGGATATACAGATCTCCTACCATTGTAACCGACTTTGTGTAACCCTAACCCTTTCCACTGTCTATATAAACCGGAGGGTTTTAGTCCGTAGGAGAACATAGACAACAACAATCATACCATAGGTTAGCTTCTAGGGTTTAGCCTCTCCGATCTCGTGGTAGATCTACTCGTGTACTACCCATATCATCAATATTAATCAAGCAGGACGTAGGGTTTTACCTCCATCGAGAGGGCCCGAACCTAGGTAAAACTTCGTGTCCCTTGCCTCCTGTTACCATCCGGCCTAGATACACAGTTCGGGACCCCCTACCCGAGATCCGCTGGTTTTGACACCGACATTGGCGCTTTCATTGAGAGTTCCTCTGTGTCATCGCCGTCAGGCTCGATGGCTCCTACAATCATCAATAGCAATGCAGTCCAGAGTGAGACCTTCCTCCCCGGACAGATCTTCGTCTTCGGCGGCTTCGCACTGCGGGCCAATTCACTTGGCCATCTGGAGCAGATCGAAAGCTACGCCCCTGGCCGTCAGGTCAGATTTGGAAGTTTAAACTACACGGCTGACATCCGTGGGGACTTGATCTTTGACGGATTCGAGCCACTGCCGAGCGCGCCACACTGTCCCGACGAGCATGATCTAGCTCTGCCACCGAACAGTGCCCTGGAGGCCGCACCCACATCGGCTTCGACCCTTAATTCGGAGCCAACTGCGCCGATCGAGGATGGACGGTTGGACGCCACCTCGGGGGCTGCGATCCCAACGGTGATTTAGCCGAACACCAGCCCCGCACTCCGCAAGACTCCTTACTCCAAGGAGCCAGACTCCTCTCCGGACTCCGAAACCTCCGCGCCCCTGTCGATCAAATCCGATTGGGCGCCGATCATGGAGTTTACTGCTGCGGACATCTTTCAGCACTCGCCTTTTGGCGATATTCTAAAGACACTGAAGTCTCTCTCTTTATCAGGAGAGTCCTAGCCGGACTACGGTCAGCAAGGTTGGGATTCGAACGATGAAGAAATTCAAAGCCCACCCACCACCCACTTTGTAGCCACTGTCGACGATTTAACCGACATGCTCGACTTCGACTCCGAAGACATCGATGGTATGGACGCCGATGAAGGAGATGATGAAGAACCAACACCTACTAGGCCCTGGAAATCCACCTCGTCATATGACATATACATGGTGGACACCCCAAAAGAAGGAGATGGCGATGGAGCAGCGGGATGACCCCTCCAAGAAGCAGCCTAAGCACCGGCCTCAGCGGCGCCGCTCAAAATCCTGCCAAAACAAATGCGGTGATTCCAGCACGGGAGATAATAATACTCCGGAAAGCGCCAAAGAAAAACCCCTCCAGCAAGATTTAGCACAGGAGGATGGAGAAACCAGCCCTCATCAGAGGGCGGCTGAGAGAGAGGTCGAGGAAGATAATTATATGCCTCCCTCCAAAGACGAGGCAAGCCTCGACGACGACGAATTCGTCGTGCCAGAGGATCCCGTCGAACAAGAGCGTTTTCAACGCAGGCTTATGGCCACGGCAAGAAGCCTCAAGAAAAAGCAGCAACAGCTTAAAGCTGATCAAGATTTGCTAGTCGACAGATGGACTGAAGTCATTGCGACCGAAGAGCATAAACTCGAATGCCCCTCCAAGAGTTACCCAAAGCACAGGTTGCTACCCCGATTAGAGGAGGAAGCACTTGATGCAGCCGACCGGCCACCTCGTGGCCGCGACAGAGAGGCCTCTCGGCCCTCCACACAAGCCGCACGGCTCGAGACGGTAACCGTCACACCGGTCACAAATTCGGCAAGGCCGAACACAATAGACAAAGCTCATTGGAGCCACGCCATGATATAGCACAGTAAAGTGGCGCCGCACACCCACTATGCTTCACAGACGAAATAATGGATCATCAAATCCCCGAGGGTTTCAAACCCGTAAACATCGAATCATATGATGGCACAACAGATATTGCGGTATGGATCGAGGATTATCTCCTTCATATTCACATGGCCCGCGGCGATGATTTCCACGCCATCAAATACCTCCCACTCAAGCTTAAAGTACCAGCTCGGCATTGGCTTAACAGCTTGCCAACAGGATCAATCAGTTGTTGGGAGGACCTGGAAGCCACATTCCTCGACAATTTCCAGGGCACTTATGTGTGACCCCCACACACCGATGACCTAAGCCACGTAATTCAGCAGCCAGATGAATCGGCCAGGCAATTCTGGACACGGTTCCTAACAAAGAAAAATCAAATAGTCGACTGTCCGGACGCGGAGGCCCTAGCAGCCTTCAAGCACAATATCCGTGACGAGTGGCTGGCCCGGCACCTTGGACAGGAAAAGCCGAAATCTATGACAGCACTCACGACACTCATGACCCGCTTTTGCGCGGGAGAAGATAGCTGGCTTGCTCGTAGCAACAATATGACCAAGAACCCTGGTAATTCGGATGCCAGAGACACTAGCAGCAGGTCACGTCGCAACAAGCAGAAGCGCCACATTAACGGCGACAATGCTAAGGATACGACAGTTAATGCCAGATTTAGAGGCTCTAAATCCGGTCAGCGGAAAACGCCATTCAAAAGGAATCCTAGGGGCCCGTCCAGTTTGGACCGAATACTCAACCGCTTGTGCCAAATACATGGCACCCCCGAAAAGCCGGCCAATCACACCAACAGGGATTGTTGGGTGTTCAAGCAGGCAGGCAAGTTAAACGCCAAAAATGAAGATAAGGGGCTGCACAGCAACGACGACGAGGAGCCCCAGCCGCCGAACAAAAGTGGACAAAAGGGTTTTCCCCCACAAGTGCGGACGGTGAACATGATATACGCAACCCACGTCCCCAAAAGGGAGCGGAAGCGCGCGCTAAGGGACGTATATGCGGTAGAGCCAGACGCCCCAAAGTTCAACCCATGGTCCTCCTGCCCGATCACTTTTGACCGAAGGGACCATCCCACTAGCATCCGTCATGGAGGATTCACCGCACTGGTTCTAGACCTAATTATTAACGGATTTCATCTCACTAGAGTACTTATGGACGGCGGCAGCAGCCTGAACCTGCTTTACCAGGATACAGTGCGGAAAATGGGCATAGATCCCTCGAGGATTAAGCCCACCAAAACAACCTTTAAAGGCATAATACCAGGTGTAGAGGCCAACTGTACAGGCTCAGTCACACTTGAAGTGGTCTTCGGATCTCCGGGTAATTTCCGAAGAAAGGAGCTAATCTTCGACATAGTCCCGTTCCGCAGTGGTTATCACGCAGTGCTCGGGCGAACCGCATTCGCCAAGTTCAATGCGGCGCCGCACTACGCATACCTTAAGCTCAAGATGCCAGGCCCTCGAGGAGTAATTACGATCAATGGAAACACCGAACGCTCCCTCCGAACGGAGGAGCACACGGCGGCCCTTGCAACGGAAGTACAAAGCAGCCTCTCCAGGCAGTTCTCCAGTCCGGCCATTAAATGACCGGAAACCATCAAGCACGCCCGGAGTAACCTACAACAATACCGCCTAGCACGTTTCGAGCAGGCGTAGCAATGCGTCCCCAACCCCAACCCGTGTAAAAAGGCGAAATCAGTGCTTCCCGTACATAACTACGCTCTAAAAATACCATGGGTACAAGGGGAGGGGCACCATCATGGCACGCCCAAAACGCGGCTTAAACCGCACCAGGGGCTGCCGTTATTTTAATTTTCTCTTACTTTCAGGACTCCATTCTTCGGAAGGCCTGTTCGGCAGTTCAATTGCCACGCAAACGATGCAAGAACCACGGAGGCAGACAAGCCACGCCGCATTACGGAACTCACAGGTGGTCTATATCACGAGTAGTATACCCGTTTCGCACACTATTCCGCAGCTTGCCCCTGGAGCAGACATGTTAAATAGTCCAACTTTTTGTTTATCGCATTATTGGTATCGTTGTGCTTTGATCGCAGCTATTATTAATAAACAATGCATAGCTTTTGTCTATTTTTGCATTACCTTTTCATAAATATATGTTCCTTAATGACATGTTGCACCCGTAAAATTTGGTACGGCCAAAATACGCCAGGGGCTTTAGTACCCCTCAATATGGTGTGAGAAGTCCGAACACTTTCACAAGTGTGGCACCCCAAACTTATTGCATTATATGCATCGGCTCCGAATCATGTCTTGGGTCAATAGTTGGGTTTGCCCGGCTCCTATGTTTTGGTGCCTTACGTTCCGCTATATCGGCTAAGGTAGCACTAGGAGAACCACTGCGATTGTGCCCCAGTTGAGCTGGGCCGAGCACCTCAGTGGAGAAAGCTAAAACTGACTGTCATGATGAAGCGAGAGCTGGTCGCTGTTTGAGAGGTTTTTTCGAGTCCCCAAAGACTTATGCCGCTTAGGGCGAGGAGTCGGCTCTGTCCGGCCAAGCCGTGGATAGCGCCCTGAACTCGGTCTTCCGAATACTAGGGCTTCGCTGAAATTTAAAATTATAGAATTCTATGGCTAAGTGAGAGTGTTCACGCGTTATAGTCCGATTGCCTTGTTCGTTGGGCTGAGCGCCTCCCTCGAAGGACCCAAACATGGGAAAAAGAGCGCTCAGGTTTATCCCCGAACACCCCAGCACTAGCGGCATGGGGGTAGAAGCCGAGGACTTGCCATCTCTCAGAATTGATAAACAGCCGCACATAGGGTAATATTTTAAATTCAAACAGCATTGCTCAACGCATATGAATAATTTTTCAGCGCAAAGGACAAAAACGAGCAAGTTTTACTCAAAAATTACATCCCTAGAACATTCATCCGCCACAAGGCAGGCTCCCTTCAGAACATCCTTATAGTAATTCTCGGGCTTGCGATGCTCTTTCCCCGGCGGTGGCCCGTCCTTCACAAGCTTGTCGGCATCCAGCTTGCCCCAGTGCACCTTAGCACGGGCAAGGGCCCTACGGGCACCTTCAATGCAGACGGAGCGCTTGATGACTTCGAGCCTTGGACAGGCCTCCACCAGCCGCCGCACCAGCCCGAAATAGCTCCCAGGTGAAGCCTCTCCAGGCCACAGCCGGACCAAGAGGCCCTTCATGGCCTGTTCGGCCGCCTTGTGGAGCTCGACCAGCTGCTTCAGCTGGTCGCTCAGGGGTACGGGGTGTCCGGCCTCAGCATACTGAGACCAGAACACCTTCTCGGTCGAGCTGCCCTCCTCGGCTCGATAGAATGCGGCAGCATCGAATACACTCCGGGGAAGATCTGCGAACGCTCCTGGAGAGCTCCGGATTCGAGTAAGTAACAAGTGACTCACGTTTATGTGTTTCCTTTGCATAAAGATTGCCTTACCCGCTGCTATCTTCTTCACCTCATCCAACTCCTAGAGGGTCTTTTGGGATTCGGCCTTGGCGGACTTGGCATTTTCAATAGCCGCCGCGAGCTCGGACGCTCGTGTCTTTGAGTCAAGCTCCAAACTCTCATGCTTTTTCATGAGAGCCTGGAGCTCTTGCCGTACCTTGCCAACCTCGGCCTCATATTTCTCCCGCTCGGTGCGCTTCGTGGACGCCCTCTTCTCGTCCTCGGCCAGTGCCTGCTTCAGGGTCGCCACCTCAGACGTGGCCCCTACAATAGCCACAATAGTCCTGTCATTTTTGCAATTGCACCTTTTTTATACATATTCAAACAAGGTATTTCTTACCTTCCTTCTCCTCGAGCTGCTTCTTGGCACGCCCGAGCTCTTTCTCGGACTTCTCGAGGCTCTGCTTCAGCGTGTCCACTTCCACAGTCAGTGCGGCTGACGCCAGCAGAGAAGCATGCATACGCATATTGACTCCTTTTAGACTCCTGTGAATTCTTTGATCCTCTATTCGGCTTTTCTTCCCAAACGCCCAACAGAGCATCAGGGGCTACTGTCTATGTGGTAATATTATTTACACATTCTTTACTTACCTCAAAGCCTATTAAAAGGCTAGTACAAGCTTCAGTCAGTCCGCTCTTAGCGGACTGAACCTTCTAGACCACCGCACTCATAAGAGAAGAAAAAACCTCGGCGCCCTTGAAAAGCACCTTCCAGGCATCTTCGTACGTCGTGTCGAAGAGCCTGCTCAGAGTTTGGTGCCGCGCCGGGTCGAACTCCCACAGGGTGAAAGCCCGTTGTTGACACGGGAGGATCAGGCGGATGAGCATAACCTGGATTACATTGACAAGTTTGAGCTTCTTGTCCACCAGGGTTTGGATGCATGTTTGGAGTCCGGTCAGCTCTCCTTTTTTACCCCAATACAGGCCCGTCTCCTTACAGGAGGTGAGCCGCGTAGGGGGTCCGGATCGGAACTCGGGGGGTGCGACCCATTCAGCGTCGAGCGGCTCGGTGATGTAAAACCACCCCGATTGCACTAGTAGAAAACAGGGCTTTGGTCTAGGCCGGGTCAGCCCATTAGTCCCGGTTCAGTCCAGAACCAGGACCAATAGGGGCATTGGTCCCGGTTCGTGAGCCTAGGGGGCCGGCCGGGCCACGTGGGCCATTGGTCCCGGTTCATCTGGACCTTTTGGTCCCAGTTGGTGGGATCAACCGGGACCAATGGGCCTCGCTCCTGGCCCACAACCATTGGTCCCGTTTTGTGCCTCAAACCGGGACTAAAGAT
>NW_021299132.1:108917-140817 GCF_002162155.2 Triticum dicoccoides
TTTCAATTTTAAAAAATAAAAGAAAATGATGGAAATGTCAAAATAATAAAAGAAAATAAGTTTCCCATGTGATATGTGGTCTAGTTGTTGGGAAAATTTACAAATGTGAATTTTGACTTTATTTGCAAAATCTCTCTGAAATTTGTAAAAATGGGCATAACTTTTGCATACTAACTCGGATGAAAAAGTTTTTATATGAAAAATCATCTACTCGAAAAGTTACAACCAAATTATTCTAGAATCCCGTTAATGGGAACCCCGTTAAACATTTTCAAAATCCTCAAAAACCTAATAGAAAAAAGTTACGGGGCTTTTAAGATCTAGAGTGAAAAAAATCGAAAAAAATTCAAACAGTGGGCAAACTGTGGTCAAACAATGGTCAAACTAATTATTTTGGAATATCAATGTTACTAAATAATTCTTTCTGTTATTTCAATTTTGGTCAAAGCTGGTCAAACTTTGGTCAAACTATGGTCAAACAATGGTCAAACTAATTATTCAAGAAATATTAGTGTTACTAAATAATTATTGTTTTTTAAAACAATAGTTTCAAAATAAAACTATGAAATGTGTCACTTCATGCTCAAGAAAAATTCCTGAAGGTTAATAGGATTGACATCTTAGTATTGTCAGGAAAACAACAAGTGCAGACTTGGAGCGAGGGGGAATAGAACCCGGAAGTTAAGCGTGCTCAGGCTGGGGGAGTGGGAGGATGGGTGACCGTTCGGGAAGTTAGATGCTTTGGGATGATGAGGGGTGATTAGAGGATAAATTGAGAAATGATGAGGGGTGGTGATTACAGACTAGAGGTTAAAATAATTCAGAAATTTGAAAATCAAAAAAAAATTCAAAAAAAAGCATAAAATTTCCTTTAGTCCCGGTCGGTGTTACCAACCGGGACTAAAGGTGGAGATCCACGTGGCCGCGCCCTTTAGTCCCGGTTCTGGATTGAACCAGGACTAAAGGGATAGGCATTAGTACCGACCCTTTAGTCCCGGTTCCAGAACCGGGATTAAAGGCCCTTATGAACCGGGACTGAAGGCCCTTTTTCTACTAGTGTTGGCACCCCTTCAGGGTCTCCACAAGGGATCCCTCGAGCCATAAGACATTGGCCATCTTGCCAACCATGGCGCCTCCGCACTCCGCCTAGTTGCCGCGCACCACCTTCGGCTTGACGTTGAAAGTCATGAGCCATAGGCCGAAATGGGGGCGGATGCGGAGGAAGGCCTCGCACACGACGATAAACGCCAAGGTCTCGAGAACGAAGTTCGGGGCCAGATCGTGGAAATCCAGGCCATAGTAGAACATGAGACCCCGGAAAAATGGGTGGAGAGGGAAGCCCAGTCTGGTGGAGGAAATGGGGGAGGAACACCACCCTCTCATGGGGCCTAGGGGTGGCGATGAGCTGCCCGTTTTCGGGAAGCCGGTATGCAATGTCGTTAGACAGGTATCCGGCCTTCCTCAGCTTTTTGATATGTCCCTCCGTGACGGAGGAGACCATCCACTTGCCTCCCGCTCCGGACATGGTTGGAGAAGGTTGAGGTGTGAGTGCGGACTTGGGCGCTGGAGCTCGAGTGCGCAAGAATGGATAGGCAAAGGAGGAGGAAGGCGTAGGTGGAAAGGTGGATCCTTATCCCCTTATATGGGTGGACGCAACTACATGTCCCCACCGGCCTGGTAAAACTCGCTTATCTCCAAGCGCCGTAATCAATGGCGCGGTTGGGTTACACACGCCCGTATTGATGAGAATCCCAGAATAAGGGGACATGATCTCTGCTTGGACAAGACGTGCCAAGGAAACCGCGTCGCATGACGCACTAAGGTGGGATAATGAAATGACTCAGATGAAGGCTTGGCCGTGGTGTGTCACACTACGGAATACGTCAGCAGATTAGATTTGTGTAAATATTATTCTCTCTATGGCAATATGTGGAAACTTATTTTGTAGAGCCAGACACTATCTTTCTGTTCAAAATCTTCTATGAAATACTTGGAGGAGGAACCCGCCTTGCAATGCCGAAGAAAAACTGCGCGCGGGACTCGTCTTCATTGAAGCCTGGTTCAGGGGCTACTGAGGGAGTCCTGGATTAGGGGGTGTTCGGATAGCCGGACTATACCTTCAGCCGGACTCCTGGACTATGAAGATACAAGATTGAAGACTTCGTCCCGTGTCCGGAAAGGACTTTCCTTGTCGTGGAAGGCAAGCTTGGCGATACGGATATACAGATCTCCTACCATTGTAACCGACTTTGTGTAAACCTAACCCTTTCCGGTGTCTATATAAACCGGAGGGTTTTAGTCCGTAGGACAACATAGACAACAACAATCATACCATAGGTTAGCTTCTAGGGTTTAGCCTCTCCGATCTCGTGGTAGATCTACTCTTGTACTACCCATATCATCAATATTAATCAAGCAGGACGTAGGGTTTTACCTCCATCGAGAGGGCCCGAACCTGGGTAAAACTTCGTGTCCCTTGCCTCATGTTACCATCCGGCCTAGACGCACAGTTCGGGACCCCCTACCCGAGATCCGCCGGTTTTGACACCGACACTTCTGCTCCCTCTTGGGAATGTGGGTTGCGTATGTCATGTTTACTGTCTTCATTGTGGGGGAAACCCCTTCTGTCCTCCTAGGTTCGGCGGCCGTGGCTCCTCCTCATCATTGCTATGTAGCCCCTTGTCCTTGTTTTCGGTATTTAACTTGCCGGCCTGCTTGAACACCCAGCCACTAGTAGAAAAACGACTTTTAGTACCGGTTCGTAAGGACCTTTAGTACTGGTTCTGGAACCGGCACTAAAGAGTGGGGACTAAAGGTCCCCCCCTCTTTAGTCCCGGTTCAATATGAACCGGGACCAAAGGCCCACCACGTGGCACGAGGCGCGCCGTGGTCTGGGGGACCATTAGTCCCGGTTGGTAAGGACTTTTTTATTTTTATTTTTGAAATAAAGCAAAAACAGCCTGTCTACTGGGCCGGCACGGCCAGCATACGACTAGAAACCCAATCTCTTGTTGGGCCAGGATGCAGGCCCGTAAGGCCCAGTAGGCCCCACAGGGCAGAAGACTTGCAATAGGCCCACAAAGGCCTGTTAGACAGGAGCTCGACACGGTAGTCGCGGCGGGGCTTATTAACCGGTGCGAGGTCCTCTCAACTAGCGAGGTGGGACTAAACATTGTGCACTACGGGTGGCAGCGCACCACCTTTAGTACCGGTTGGTGGCTCCAACCGGTACTAAAGGGGGGGTCTTTAGTACCGGTTGGAGCCACCAACCCGTACTAAAGGCCACCACCTTTAGTACCAGTTGGTGGATCTAACCGGTACCAAAGACCCCCCCCCCTTTAGTACCGGTTGGAGCCACCAACACGTACTTAAGGCCACCACCTCTTTAGTACTGGTTCGTGGCACGAACTGGTACTAAAGGTTCACCACGAACTGGTACTAATGAGCGCCGCCCGCCTAGCCGTTGGAGCCGGTACTAATGGTCACATTAGTGCCGGTTCAATTACAAATCGGGACTAATGAGTTTCACATTAGACCCTTTTTCTACTAGTGAGAACTCTTTGTTGGTGTGATTGGTTGGCTTGTCGGGGTGCCGTGGATTTGACACGAGCGATCTAGTATGCGATCCAGATTGGACGGAGCCGGAGTATTTCTTTTGAATGGCTTTTTCCGCTGACCGGAACTAGAGCCTTTGAATCCAGCGTTGACTGCCGTATCTTCAAAGTTATCGCCGTTATTGCGGTGCTTTGGTCTATTACGACGCTGCCTACCGTTAACGTCTTTGGTATCCGAGGTATCCGGATTCCTTGATGTGTTGTTGCTGCGAGCCAGCCAGCTGTCCTCGCCCACACAAAAGCAGGTCATGAGTGTTGTGAGGGCTGCCATAGATTTCGGATTCTCCTGGCCGAGGTGGCGGGCGAGCCACTCGTCGCGGATGTTATGCTTAAATGCTGCTAGGGCTTCTGCATCCGGACAGTCTACAATTTGATTTTTCTTAGTCAGGAACCGTGTCCAGAATTGTCTGGCCGATTCCCCTGGCTGTTGGGTTATGTGGCTCAAGTCATCAGCATCCGATGGCTGTACATAAGTGCCCTGGAAGTTGTCAAGAAATGCATCTTCCAAATCCTCCCAACTGCTGATGGGATCTGCTGGCAAGCTATTCAGCCAATGCCGAGCTGGTCCTTTGAGTTTTAGTGGGAGGTACTTGATGGCATGTAGATCGTCACCGCAGGCCATGTGGATGTGAAGGAGGAAATCCTCAATCCATATAGCGGAATCTGTTGTGCCGTCGTATGATTCGATGTTTACGGGTTCGAAACCCTCCGGAAATTCATGATTCATAAATTCATCAGTGAAGCATAGGGGGTGTCCGACGCCTCTGTGCCGGGCTATATCCCGACGTAGTTCGTATGAGTCTTGTCTGCTGTATTCGGCCCGGGCGGATTTACTCTTGGTGTATCCGATGCGACGATCATCGTCCCGTGTGGGCGCACGTGTTCGTGTCCCGTATATTGACCTTGTGATTTTTGCCTTGCTGTCCAAGATATCTCGCAGGTTCTCTGTGTTGCCCTAGGCCTGAGTATCTTTGACTAAGTGGCGACGGGGTGCGGATTGGACTCTAGTCTGAAATGCTCGGCTGCGTAGTGGCCGGTCAGCCGCATCGTACACTTGTGAATGAGGCTTCAATGCTTCCTCCTCGAGGTGAGGTAGCAACCTGCGTTTGGGGTAACTCTTGGACGTTCGCTCGAATTCATGCTCCTGGGCCGCAAGGACTTCGGTCCATCCGTCTGCTAGCAAGTCTTGATCAGCTTGAAGATGTTGTTGTTTCTTCTTTAGGCTACTTGCCGTGGTCATAAGCTGGCGCTCGAAGCGCTCTTGCTCGACGGGGTCCTCAGGCACGATAAACTCGTCGTCGCTGAGGCTCACCTCATCTTCGGAGAGAGGCATATAATTGTCCTCCTCCGGTTCTCCATCTGCTGCCCACTCTGGGGGCTAGCTTGTTCGTCCTCTAGCTCTGCAACGTGCTGGAGGGGATTGTTGTTGTCTTCGGCGCTATCCGGAGTGTTATTATCTCCTGTTCTGGTATCACTGTTCTTACTGTGGCGGGACATAGAGCAGCGCCGCTGACGTCGGTGCTTGGGTTGCTTTTTGGAGGGGTCATCCTCCGCTTTCTTGTCCCTATTGGCTTATTTGGGGGTGTCCACCATGTATATATCATATGAGGGGGTGGCGGTCCAGTGCCCTGAGGGTGGTGGATCCTGTTCCTCTCCGGCTTCGTCGTCCATACCGTCGAAGTCTTCGGAGCCGAGGTCGAGCATGTCGATTAAGTCGTCGACAGTGGCTACTAAGTGGGTGGTGGGTGGGCAGCAAATTTCCTCATCGCCCGCATCCCATTCTAGCCAAACATAGTTCGGCCAAGGTTCTCCTGACAGGGAGAGAGACCTTAACGAATTTAGCATATCCCCGAAGGGTGAGTGCTGGAAGACGTCCGCGGAGGTGAACTCCATGATCGGCGCCCAGTCGGACTCGATGGGCACGGATATGAGTGGCTCGTAGTCCGTGGCCAAGGATAAATCCGGTGGTTTGGTGACACAGCTCTCGTAATTAAGTGGTAACGTCAGTATCCGACTCTATCGCCACTGAGAGTGCGGCCTCCATGTCGGGGTCCATCCCTCCGCTCTCGGATGGTGCGATTTGCTCCGGATTGATGGACGGAGTAGCTGCGGATGCGATCTCCCGAATACCGTCCGACGACAGAGTTACGTCATGCTCGTCAAGACATGGGCTCGAATCCATCGAAGATCAAGTCTCCGCGGATGTCGGCCGTGTAGTTCAAGTGTCCAAATCTGACCTGATGGCCAGGGGTGTAGCTCTCAATCTGCTCCGGATGGTCAAGCGAATTGGCCCGCAGTGCAAAGCCGCCGAATACGAAGATCTATCCGGGGAGGAAAGCCTCATCCTAGACCGCATCGCTAGTGATGATCGAAGGAGCCATCAAGCCTTATGGTGGCGACACAGTGGAACTCTCAATGAAAGCACCAATGTTGGTGTCAAAACCGGCGGATCTCGGGTAGGGGGTCCCGAACTGTGCGTCTAAGGCGGATGGTAACAGGAGGCAGGGGACACGATGTTTTACCCAGGTTCGGGCCCTCTTGATAGAGGTAAAACCCTACATCCTTCTTGATTGCGCTTGATGATATGAGTATTACAAGAGTAGATCTACCACGAGATCAGAGAGGCTAAACCCTAGAAGCTAGCCTATGGTATGATTGTATATTGTCCTACGGACTAAAACCCTCCGGTTTATATAGACACCGGAGGGGGCTAGGGTCACACAAGGTCAGTTACAAAGGAGGAGATATACATATCCGTATTGCCTAGCTTGCCTTCCACGCCAAGTAAAGTCCCATCCGGACACGGGACGAAGTCTTCAATCTCGTATCTTCACAGTCCAACAATTCGGCCAAAGGATATAGTTTGGCTGTCCGGAGACCCCTTAATCCAGGACTCCCTCATATGTATTCACACGTGTATCAAGTTTCCGTTTAATACAATTCTAGCATGAATAATAAACATTTATCGTGATATTAGGAAATATAAATAACAACTTTATTATTGCCTCTAGGGCATATTTCCTTCACTTCTGTGCAGCAATGAATATAATACTTAAGTTATGGACCCAGTCCATGTGGTTGCTACCATCATCTTTCAACTTATCTTTCTCTACGAATGCATTAAAATTCAAAGGAACAGTAGAACGGGCCATTGATAAATAACAACATAGAGATGCAAAATACTATCAGGTACTAAGTTCATGATAAATTAAATTTCAATTAATCATATTACTTTAAGAACCCCCACTTAGATAGACATCCCTCTAATCATCTAAGTGATCATGTGATCCAAATCAACTATACCATGTACGATCATCATGTGAGATGGAGTAGTTTTCAATGGTGAACATCACTATGTTGATCATATCTACTATATGATTCACGCTCGACCTTTCGGTCTCAGTGTTCACAGGACATATCTGCATATGCTAGGCTCGTCAAGTTTAACCCGAGTATTCTGCGTGTGCAAAACTGGCTTGCACCCGTTGTCTGTGAACGTAGAGCTTATCACACCCGATCATCATGTGGTGTCTCAGCACGACGAACTGTCGCAATGGTACATACTCAGGGAGAACACTTGTACCTTGAAATTTAGTGAGAGATCATCTTATAATGCTACCGCCGTACTAAGCAAAATAATATGCATAAAGGCTAAACATCACATGCAATAAATATAAGTGATATGATATGGCCATCATCATCCTGTGCCTTTGATCTCCATCTCCAAAGCACCGTCATGATCACCATCGTCACCGGCTTGACACCTTGATCTCCATCGAAGCATTGTTGTCGTCTCGCCAACTATTGCTTCTACGACTATCACTACCGCTTAGTGACAAATAAAAGCAATTACATGGTGATTGCATTTCATATAGTAAAGCGACAACCATAAGGGCATGTACAATGCATAGCCTCAAGGTGATGCCTCGCATACCATGTAGGATCGGATATGACATAAAGTAGGTTCAGATAGGGAAGCGGGATCCTCTTCAGGAGGCGGGTGCTTGAAGAGAAAAAGTGAGGTCCGGTGACAAAAGCTGAAAAGGTTGGAGTGAAAAGTAGAGATGCATGTGTACTAGAGTCTTTATTTTATATTTCTTAATGAGGTCCACTAGTGATAGCTTGCATTGGAGAGAGAAAATTAATATAGATGCCTCAAATTACTTTTTGTCATGGGGCATATATATCCATATGCCACCATTGTACATGCCCTAAGGCTCCTGCCAGTTGCCGATAACTTTTATGAAACATGATCATCTCATACAACAATTTATATATCACCACGTCTTTATCAGTTGCAAAAACAAGTTAAACATCCTCTACTTTGTTGTAGCATGTTTTATGTGGCCGCTACGGGCTTAGTAAGACCGGGCGTAGTCACACTCGATTCAACTAAAGTTGGAGAAACAGACACCCACTGGCCACCTGTGTGCGAAGCACGGCGGTAGAACCAGTCTCATTAACGCGGTCATGTAATGTCGGTCTGGGCCGCTTCATCCAACAATACCGCCGAATCAAAGTATGCATGCTGGTAAGCAGTATGACTATTATCGCCCACAACTCTTTGTGTTCTACTCGTGCATATAATATCTACGCATAGACCTGGCTCGGATGCCACTGTTGGGGAACGTGGTATTTCCAAAATTTTGCCTACGATCACGCAAGATCTATTTAGGAGAAGCATATCAACGAGCGGGGAGAGTGTGTCCACGTACCCTCGTAGATCAAAATCGGAAGCTTTTAGTAATGCGGTTGATGTAGTCGAACGTCTTCGCGATCCAACCGATCAAGTACCGAACCACGGCACGTCCGCGATCGAACTCTTGATCCAGCTAAGGCCGAGGGAGAGTTTCGTCACCATAACAGCGTGGTGACGGTGATGATGAAGTTACCGCCGCAGGGCTTCGCCTAAGCACTACGACGATATGACCGAGGTGTAAAACTGTGGAGGGGGGCACCGCACACGGCTAAAGATCAACTTGTGTGTCTATGGGGTGCCCCACTCTCCCGTATATAAAGGATGGGAGAATGAGGTCAGCCGGCCACAAGGGGCGCGCCAACGGGTGAGGAATCCTACTCCTAGTGGGAGTAGGTTTCCCCCTTTCCTAGTCCAACTAGGCGGAGAAGGAAGAAGAGGGAGAAGGAGAGGGACAGAGGGGCCGGGCCCCCCTCCCCTTGTCCTACTAGGACTCCCCTTTGGGGGGACACCTCCTGGCCGCAGCCCTCTCTCTCCCCTAAGGCCCACTAAGGCCCATAACTTCCCGGGGGGGGTCCGGTAACCCCCCGGCACTCCGGTTTTATCCTAAACACTCCGGAACACTTCCGGTGTCCTAACAACATGGTCCAATATATCAATCTTTATGCCTCGACCATTTCGAGACTCCTCGTCATGTCTGTGATCTAATCCGGGACTCCGACCTACCTTCGGTACATCAAAACACATAAACTCATAATACTGATCGTCCTCGAACGTTAAGCGTGCGGACCCTACGGGTTCGACAACTATGTAGACATGACCGAGACTCACCTCCCGTCAATAACCAATAGCGGAACCTGGATGCTCATATTGGCTCTCACATATTCTATGAAGATCTTTATCGGTCAAATCGCATAACAACATACGTTGTTCCCTTTGTCATCGGTATGTTACTTGCCCGAGATTCGATCGTCGGTATCATCATACCTAGTTCAATCTCATTACCGGCAAGTCTCTTTACTCGTTCCATAATGCATCATCCTGCAACTTACTCATTAGTCACATTGCATGCAAGGCTTATAGTGATGTGCATTATCGAGAGGCCCCAAAGATACTTCTCCGACAATCGGAGTGACAAATCCTAACCTCGATCTATGCCAACTCAACAAACACCACCGGAGACACCTGTAGAGTATCTATCTATACCTACCTATACTAATTCTAGACTTCCAAAAAATTCCCACGTTAATCAGAAAATAGGAACAGTTAATCTGGTGGGGCCAAGTTATAACGGTTCAGATTATCCGATATGATATCCTATTTTATAAGTTAGTTCTATTCTACAAAAAGAATTATTTACCTTTTTTGCGGTTCAAAAAGAAATATTTACTTGAAAGGTCCACGTACGCTTCTCAAATTTGTGACAAAAAGAGATTGAATCCTAACTGCATCTCCATGTGATACTCCACAAATCCCTCCTAACTGCCATCTCATTACCATATATTCCATGGATCCCTCCTTCCTATTCTCTCTCTCTCCTTCAGAAGGAAAGGATCGATCCTTCCTAACAAATACTCATCCCTGCACGATCTCCTATTCTCTCTCTCTCCTTCAGAAGGAAAGGATCGAGCCTTCCTAAAAAATACCCATCCCTGCACAATCCGAGTTACGACTCCATGGCATGGTCGTCAGACCGGTCGACCAAAATACCCATCCCTGCACAATCCGAGTTACGACTCCATGGCATGGTCAGATCGGTCGACCGTGGCTGCGGCCACGCCGCCTATGTCCACATGCGAGGCTGCGAAATCAAAAGATTTGGCGAAGAAGAACGGAGGTCACAGGGGACGGAGGCAGCGCCGCAGCAGCATCTGCGATCTTCCTATTAATCTCTGCACAATCTAAGTTACAACTCCATGGCATGGTGGACTGATCGACCGAGGCTGCCGCCGCACCGCCTAAGTTCCCATGCGCGGCTGGGAGGTCAAAATATTTGGTGAAGAAGAACAGAGGTCAGAGGAGATGGATGGAGGCAGCGACATCTGCGATCTGCAGAGGGCAGTGGCAATGGAGGAACCGTGGAAAAGTGAGAGTGGAGAGAAGGAACACTCTGCCCTCGAAGAGTAATTGCTGTCCAGATCGATCCAGATTGCACTATTAGTCACAGGTCGTCACCTGGTGTAGATCGGCAGAAGTTGCTGCCCCTAGAGAACTACAAACATACTGGTAAATCTGGTATAGATGTGTGTTATATATAGGAACGATTTTTTATAATCATATTTGCCGGTTGGTAGTAAACTGTTGAAATCTACATGGTTGATATGTGTGGTTAGTGTGTTCTTTCAAGCAGAGAAACACCATATAGGTTGGAAGAAGAAATTAGAAACCCAGTTTTACACATGCAGTAAGCTATCTATAATGTTCATTGTACAGTACTGGTAGTTCTAGGCTGCTAGCTAGGAAAGCGAGGATGATATCAATTCATCTACGGCCTGCACTCTGGGGTCGGCCTCATGGCCTCCTCTAGGCGCAGACGAGCAATCTGCAGAGTGGTCTTCTGCCAATGCGGCGGTCAAACCGACGTACATGCACATCAATCTACAACTGCATATTTTGTTTAGTGTTTCTGAAAGGTAAAACTTCTCTATGTTTGACCAACTTTGAGGGGAAATTTAACTATGTGCATACAATGGCTATTACCAGGGACAATCCTCTATCAAATCCATGGTCTACCTAACCTAATCTCTTTGACTTCCATTTTATGACAAAGCTGCGATCTAACAACGGTGATGGTTCATGCAGGGTAGGGTTAGGTGAACCGATGGTGTTCTAAAGTAGTGATGCTGCTGTCGTATGTGGTGCATTTACGATTCGAGAACCTATAAGAGGACTGGTGGCACAACATTTAAATCTCTGAAGGCGTCGAGTTTGTCTTCAGTTGTCCATCACCACATGTAAGTAACATATTCGTAAATTCCTTGAATATCCTCCTTGATTTTTCCTTAGCACTAACTCCACATATCTATTCTCTTTTTATAAGAACATGCTCTATGGGCATGGTCGACTGAACATGGTTGTCGCCGCACCACCTATGTCTCCACATGCGAGGCTATGAAGTCAAGATTAATTGTTCTACTCATCTGCCCTGAGCTTCAAAGTTCAACTAATGCTTCTTATATTAAAAGAAAGCCAATAATATCCATACTGTACCTAATCACTTTGACTTCCATGTCCTGACAAGGCTGCAATCTAAAGATGGTGATGGTTCCTGAAGGTATGGTAAGGTGTACACCATGTAAACGGGATATGCTTGCATGGTGAATTTGTTTGTTTTAGTGTGTAGACGATTCCCAGGTGGTGGTTGGTACAACATACTGCAGCTTTATAAGAACTAGGACATGTTGTCGTTCCCAAGTCCTAACGGCGACCCGAGCGTCTTCGGCCATGCCAAGTTGGCCGGGTCATGTTTCCCATGTCTCTCAGGCCATGGTGGCAGCTAACCACCTGTGTCCAGTGGTGCAGCAGAAAGACCTTCAGAGACAATGCATGCAGATCAAAGGGGGGAAACAGGAGTGCAGGACAGCGGAAATTGCAAGAATGTCGTACATGAAGGAAAGAGGGACACCGGACAAAGCAGAGCTGACGGAGTGATAGATACTTACACCGGTGCTCTGGAGACTGGATCTTATCATGACCTCGAGAAGAAATAATTAGTTTTTAAACCCAGTTTAGTTGCTGCTAGGTGGATGTCTTTAATGTATTCTAATTATTATAAGCAAGCAACAATGACATGATGCTCTACGATTCTTGGTATAGATACATATAAATTACTATAGTATGTTAAAAGGTGTGTTATACAGAATTTAGATGTATAGTATGTTTTGTTTAGAAAAACCATCAACGCATTTTTCACTGATATATGTATGTACTATATAGTTTTCAGACAAAATTCCTTAAAATATGCGAATATTTGGGGAACTGAAAACTATAGTTTCAATCACTTATTTTGTTTTGTAAGTAGAAATAATAATTAGATATAAAATAGCATTCATACAGTTTGAAATTGCTTTGATCTAGGATACATGCAAGGAATGAGAAGTGGTCAATTGATCCTTTCGTCTTGATGACATTAGTTGCTAACCTAACCATGTTCACTCTCTATATAAAACAGTAGTATAATGTATGTAAATAGATGGTATATAGTGAACAAAAGGCTCGACTTCATCATGTTGACGGGAAAAAAGAAACAGTAATGTGTACATCTTAATATCTAGCCCCATATTAAGTCGGTGGCTTTTTTTGGTGAGGGTATCTGATGGTGGTTTTCTGCAACCTTTTTTAAAATGGTGCATATGGTAGAAAGTACAGGTGATGCCCCACAAAGGAACAGTTGCCACCAGTACAAAACATTAGATTATGATCTATGAAAAAAACACAAGTTTACATATGTCTTGGGAGTTGTATCAATGTTCCTTACATGAGAGATTATTTACTCAGATAAAAAAAGAACAGTAGTGTTTTTGGAGGAAACAAGTATGCTGAAATAAATATCTGAATTCCTTTTTCATAATCAAAAGGTTGTTTGACTGGGTGATATTGCTTAGAAAGCTACTTTACGGTGTCACACATGGAGAGGAGGACGATTGGAAAATTTCTTCCAAATAATTATGAAGTCATGCATAGTTATAGATTACCTTTTTTGTATGTCTTACGTGAATTCACACTTTGAAGGAAGTTTTTCATTTCTACATATAAACAGATGCGATTTATACTGCAGGGAAAAGCCTAGATGTAATGAAGTATGCAGACAAAAATGACTGCAAATTAAAATGTGCACAATGATGTACTTGAAACATAAATACAGTAAAAAAACTTAAAGTTATGGGAAATTAGAAATAAAAATCGTTAGAAATTATGTTAATAAAAATTTTAATATGAAAATATAGTGTTGTAAGCAAATCACTATGGGAAAAAGGCAAAATTTTGAAGCATGCAAGAGTAAAATAACAAAAATGAACCCATATCATAGCAGTTCATCAATATTCTATAGACTAGCCCGTGCAAATGCACGGGTTGGCGACTAGTATTCATAATCACCCTGTTACGTTGTGACATTTTATAGCGCACTAAGTGTTCCTCCGGTATTCAGGAGTTGTATAATCTCATAGTCATAGGAACATGTATAAGTCATGAAGAAAGCAATAGCAAGAAACTAAACGATCATAGTGCTAAGCTAACGGATGGGTCTTGTGAATCACATCATTCTCTAATGATGTGATCCGGTTCATCAAATGACAACTCATGTCTATGGCTAGTTAACTTAACCATCTTTGATTAACGAGCTAGTCAAGTACAGGCATACTAGTGACACTCTGTTTTGTCTATGTATTCACACATGTACAAGGTTTCTGGTTAATACAATTCTAGCATGAATAATAAACATTTATCATGATATAAGGAAATATAAATAACAACTTTATTATTGCCTCTAGGGCATATTTCCTTCACATGGAAGTTTGACGCATTGGCAAATTCAAGCTGGTGGAGAATATTCGCCAAGCTGGAGTTTGTTAGAGTTATGTCAAATATTGTGTACAAGGTAGGTTACAGTTGGACTATGAGTTGTATTGTGTTTAGATAGGATATGGAGTCGTGTCCAAGTAGGACACTTGTATCCTAGGTCTCTCATATATAGCGGGGCTAGACACACGATTTAACCTATGCCAACATAATAGCACAGGAACGCAGGGGAAGCCGGCGTCATGTACCGGCGTCCAGGGCGACCTGGTGCGGTATTGTGGCGGTGTCACAGGGAGGAGCGCCCATAGGCAAGCGCCGGGGATGTAGCCATATCGGTGAACCTCGTTAACAAATCTCGGTGTCGTGGTTGCGTGATTGCTTGGTCCTCGGATGATCGACGGAGTGCCTCGGATTTATTCTAACAATATTTTCTCTGTAACTTGGTTATCTCTTTTTAACTGGACAAAATTTGCTGCCCTTAGTGTTTTACTTAACAATGCCCCCCCCCCCCCAGTTAATCATTTATACTGGATTACGCGTACAATAATGTGAACTTGTGTAATATGTAATTAGTGGGGATCGAAATGTACAATAATCATTTATACTGAATAAGAACAGGAAGAGGAAGGGTAAGGCCCCACTAGTTGAAACTTAGGTAATGAGAAGTTGTCGACTAAAATAGTTGACCAATGGGTTTAAGAAAAACATTAGTGCAGATAGGAACTACCTGTCTTGTACTGCATTACCACTGCCTATACCTGCAAAAGTAGTTAAAAACGTTAACACTACTTTTTGCAAGGTCAACACCAAGGACACCTCAGAGGAGCTGCTGTTGAACAAAAGAAAGAGAAAAGCAAGAGCACAAGCATAGCAAAGGAGGCTTCCAAGAGCTCTAGCTGCCAAGGAAGGCTCCAAGGCTACCAAAAGCTTGGTTGGGTAGATGGAATATTAGCTTGCTTGTAAAGAATCTCAGTTTATTCTTGTGTCCCAGACCTGTTGTCGTGGAATTGTCACGGCAGATGTCCTCATGAAAGGACTTAGCCGCGAGGCCAACACATCTATGTGGTAGCTTGAAGGGGTTGAGCGGAATCGAGAGATGCAACACACAAGACGAGGATTTAGACAGCTTCGGGCCCCGGGAAACATCGTCCGGTAATAACCCTACATGCTGTTTGAGGCTAGGTCTCATTATAATCACGAGAGAGTCGCCGTAAACCGGCTCCCCTCTAGTTGTGTCTAGCCCTAGAGATTGTTTCTTGTTGATTGTCCCTTCTCCCTCTTTGGGGAGCCCTGCCCCTCCTTATATATGTTGAAGGGGCGGTTTACATGTGGAGTCCTATTAGGATTAGGACTAGTCTATCTCTAATACAAACCGGATACAAGTCCTGGTCCTAACTCCTTGTAAGGTAGATATTCCTCATGCCTTTCCTCTTAAACCGGCCCATCATAGTATGAACCGGCCTTCATGAACCGCCCGTTGGGCCACCGGGTCTTATCGCTCCTCTGACCCGCCTGCCGGATTACCAATGAATCGTAAACCGCCAGGTCCAAACGGGTCGCCAGTGAATCATCAAGTCTTAGCCGGGTCTCAAGTAAACCGCCAAGTCCGGACGGATTATACTTCCGGACGGTTTACGCCGCGGGGTATATCCCCGACACCTGTGTAACTGTTTGTGGGTTGAAACTAGTTATGATTTCAAGGTTTATGATTCTCAGTGTGTTAGTACTCGGGGTTGATTTTGAAATATACAAGTGTTCTATGAGTAGATTGGAGAGTTTTGGTTGGCAGTTCATGGCACAACTTATCTCAGTATGGCAAGAGAATGGATCATCCTAAATTGGAACATTAGAGGGATCAATGATGCCGAAAAATGGCCTGCCATTCATAATAAAATTGAGGAATCACAGTGTACAATTCTATGTTTAGAGAAAACAAAGAGAGATTCATTTGATAGTTCATATATCATGATATTTTTCTCCCAGAAAGCTAAATAAATTTGAAATACTACCTGTTGTGGGCACAGAAGGAGGGCTATTAATAGCATGGAATGAACAGATACTTAAAGGACATGTCTTTCACACCAATGAATATGATCTTTCAATTTAGTTCACTTCATCACACACTGGGAAAATGGATTCTATACAACGTTTATGGACCATGCCAGCAACCGGATAGAATCAACTTCATTTACTGGTTAGTAATTTTAGATGCTGGACAATACTAATTGATGGTGATTGGGGATTTTCATTATATTAGATACCCACATGGTGGTAATCTTACAGGCATTGTGGAGTTTAATGAAGCTATCAATAAATAGACTCTGATGGAAATCCCACTTAAAGGAAGGAAGTTTACATGGAGTAACATGCAGGATGCTCCCCTACTTGAAAAGTTAGATTGGAGTATGTCGGTGTCAAAACCGGCGGATCTCTGGTAGGGAGTCCCGAACTGTGCCTCTAGGCCGGATGGTAACAGGAGGCAAGGGACACGAAGTTTTACCCAGGTTCGGGCCCTCTTGATGGAGGTAAAACCCTATGTCCTACTTGATTGATATTGATGATATGGGTGTTATAAGAGTAGATCTACCACGAGATCAGAGAGGCTAAACCCTAGAAGCTAGCCTATGGTATGATTGTATGTTGTGATTGTTGTCCTACGGACTAAAACCCTTCGGTTTATATAGACACCGGAGAGGGTTAGGGTTACACAAGGTCGGTTACAAAGGAGGAGATATCCATATACGTATTGTCTAGCTTGCCTTCCACGCCAAGTAGAGTCCCATACGGACACGAGACGAAGTCTTCAATCTTGTATCTTCATAGTCTAACAGTCAGGCCAATGGATATAGTCCGGCTGTCCGGAGACCCCCTAATCCAGGACTCCATAGTAGCCCCTGAACTAGGCTTCAATGACAATGAGTCCGGCGCGCAGTTTTCTTCAGCATTGCAAGGTGGGTTCCTTCTCCGAATACATCACAGAAGAATTTGAATACGAGGATAGTGTCCGACCCTGCAAAATAAGTTCCACATTTCACCGTAGAGAGAATAATGTCTTCGCAGATCTAATCCGCTAGCTTGTTTTGGTAACATGACATCATGTCATGGCCCGGTGATTATTCGAACCGTTTCATTTAACCAGCCCCGCACATAACGCGAGGCAGTTTTTCGACACGTCTTGTCAAAGCAGAGATCGTGTCCCCTTATTACGGGATTCTCATCAATACAGGCGTGGGTAACCCAACCGCGCCATCAATTGCGGCGCTTGGGGGATAAGCGAGTTTTACCAGGCAAGTGGGGACGATCAATTTTGTCCGCCCATATAAAGGGATAAGGATTCACCTTTCTATCCATGCCTTCTTCCTCCTTTGCTCATCCGCTCCCGCACACTCAAGCTCTAGCGCCCAAGCTATCACTTCCATCTCAACCTTCTCCAACCATGTCTGGAGCGGGAGGCAAGTGGATGGTCTCCTCCGTCACGAAGGGAGACGTCAAGAAACTGAGGAGAGCCGGATACCTGCACGACGACATCGCGCACTGGCTCCCAGATGAGGGACAGCTCATCCCCACTCCCGAGCCCCATGAGAGGGTGGTATTCATCACCCGTTTCCTCCGCGGACTAGGATTCCCTCTCCATTCCTTCGTCCGGGGGCTCATGTTTTATTATGGCCTGGATTTCCATGATCTGGCCCCAAACTTCATCCTCAACATCTCGGCGTTTATCTCGTGTGCGAGGCCTTCCTCCGCATCAAGCCCCACTTCGGTTTATGGCTAAAGACCTTCAATGTCAAGCCAAAGGTAGTGAGCGGCCGCCAGGCGGAGTGCGGAGGCGCCATGGTGGGCAAGATGCCCAACATCACATGGCTCGAGGGCACCTTCGTGGACACCATAAAGGGGTGGCAATCGGGGTGGTTCTATATCACCGAGTCGCGCGACCCCGCATGGGTAGCGGCCCCTGAATTCCGATCTGGCAACCCCATGCGTCTCACCTCCTGGAAAGAGAAGGGCCTATCATGGGGTAATTCAAAAGAGCTGACCGGACTCCAGTCATGTATTCAGAACATGGTGGACTAGAAGCTCAAGCTTGTCAACATAGTCCAGGTTATGCTCGTTCGCCGAATACTCCCGTGCCAACAACGGGAGTTTACCTTGTGGGAGTTTAATCCGGCGCAGCACCGAACTCTGAATAGGCTTTTCGACATGACTCATGAAGATGCCTGGAGGGTGCTATTCAAGGGCGCCGCGGTCCCTCCCCCCATTACTGAGGATCGCGGATTCAGCGCGAAGCGCCACGCCAGTGCGGTAAGTTGTTTTACCTCTTACAGGATATTTGTTTTATATATATAGATTGGCTCTATGCGGGATCTAAACTCCCGTAATTTTGACAGGACTGGCAGAAGATGGCCGGACAGATCGACTGTCCGGCTCCCTTGCCCGAAGGCCCCGCAGACGCTCTTCTGACGAAGATGCTGACTCCGGCCCCTTATAAGGTGCTGGAGAAGACCAAGAAGGCCAAGGGAGCTCGAAAGAGTTCCCGACGCCAGGCGTCGTCGGACTCACCGTCCGATGACTCTGCGGCGCACTCTTCCCCCGAAGACGAGGAAAAGGAAGAAGAGGCTCCGCCGCCGACTGGGGGAGACAAGAAAAGGAAGGCCGCCCCAACTAGGGAGGCCGAAGGGTCCAAGAAGGGAAGGATGCTCCTTCCGGACAGCTCTACCGCCACCGTCGAAAGTGAAGACGAGTGGTTGCTCAGGGGCAAGCCCCAGGGGAGATCGTAAGTGTTTGGATACCAAAGTAACCCATAGGATTCCTTTGTCGCATTGCTTTCCCTAACATTGAACTCAATTGTACAGGCCGCCCCGAGCCAATATCGATGTATCCTCGGACGGCTCCCTGGGCTCGTCAGACATGGATAGCGATCCGGTCCCGACCGCCACCTCCCCTCATCCGGCCGACGACACCGAGGTGCTGTCTCAAGAGGCACCGGATCGAGGGGGGACAGTCCCAGAGGCGCCTCAAGGTGACCTTCCGGACTCCGGGAGCTGAGGGGACGGGGTCCCCGAGAGCTCCGAGTTCGGCCCTCAGCCGAACACCGTGCCGGACCCTCCAACGGATCTGAGCTCGGGCAGGCGGTCCCCTTCTAAGGAGGGTGAGATGCCTGTGCCGGTGACCTCTGCCCACCCAGAGGTGCCGGACACTATGTTGGAAGCGCTTCGCAGCGCTTCCATCAAGGAGGAGCACCACACTATAATGAGTGTGGTGATCCAGAAGGTTCAGTCCGCCAAGAGCGGATTGACTGAAGCCTGTACTAGCCTTCTAACAGGCTTCCAGGTAAGTGTTTTAAAATGTAGTAGAAGTGTTACCGCATAGACAGTAGCCCCTGATGCTTTGTTCGGTGTTCACAAAGAAAAGCCGAACAGAGGATCAAATAATATCACAGGAGTCTAATATAAGTATGTCAATATGCATGTGCAGGCTTCGCTGCTAGCGTCCGCCGCACTAACTGCGGAGGTCGCCGTACTGAAGGAGGCCCTCGAGGGGTCCCGGAAGGAGCTCGGCCTTGCTAAGAGGCAGCTCAAGGAGAACAAGGGTAAGTAATACCCCGTCTGTAGATGAGAAAAAGGACGCGATTGCTAAATGATAGGATCATTGTATGTTTGCCAGGGGCCACGACTGAGGTGGCGACCCTGAAGCAAGTGTTGTCCCAGGCCGAAGAAAAGGTGGCCCAGGAGCGCACCGAGCGAGAGAGGCATGAGGCTCGGGTGGGCGAGGTGCAGCAAGAGCTCCAGGCTCTCGTGACAAAGCACGAGGCATTGGAGCTTGACTTGAAGACGAGAGAGTCTGAGCTTGCCGCGGCCCGTGAGAGCGTGAAGAGTGCCAAGGACGAGGCCCAGAAGGCCCTTCAGGAGATTGACGCGATGAAGAAGATAGCGGCGGGTAAGGCTTTCTATATGCAAAGCAAGCATGCAACGGTGAATTACCGATTACTTACCTGAATCCGGAGCTCTTCAGGAGCATTCGCAGATTTGCCCCGCAGTGTGTCCGATGCCGCACAATTCTACCAGGCCGAGGACGGAAGCTCGACGGAGAAGCTGTTCTGGTCTCAGTATGCTGAGGCCGAACATCCGCTGCCAATGAGCGACCAGCTGAAGCAGATGGCCGAGCTACATAAGGCGGCCGATCAGGCCATGAAGGGCTTCATAGTCTGGTTGTGGCCTGGCGACGCCCTTCCGAACAGCTTCTTCGGCCTGGTGAGGCGGCTTGTGAATGCCTGTCCACGGCTGGAGGTCGTCAAGCGATCCGTCTACATTGAAGGTGCACGCCGGGCCTTTGCCCGTGTAAAAACACAGTGGGTCAAGCTAGATGCCGTGAAGCTGATCAAGGAGGGGCCGTCGGAGGGCAAGGAGCACCGCCACCCTGAGATGTACTACGAGGGTGTTCTGCCGGGCGCCCGTCTTATCGTGGATGAGTGTTCGCAAAATGTAATATTTGAATGAGACTTGCTCGTTCTGTCCTGTGTGTATGAAAACTTGTATCGTATTCGCTATGCAACGCTTGTGTGAATTTAAAATATTACCTTTTGTTTGGTTGTTTATCCAATCTGAGAGATGGCTAGTCCTCGGCTTCTGCCCCCATGCCATGAGTGCCAGGGTGTTCGGGATAAACCTGAGCATTCTTATTACCATGATTGGGTCCTTCGAGGGAGGTGCTCAGCACAACAAACATGGCAACCGGACTAATGATGCTTTATCACTCTCACTTAGCCATAGAATTCTATAATTTTAAATTTCGGCGAAGCCCCTGGTATTCGGAAGACCGAACTCGGGGCGCGATACAGGCCTATAAGCCGGACGGAGCCGGCCCCTCGCCCTAAGCGACATAAGTCTTTAGGGACTCGAAAAACCTCGCCGAACAACGACCAGCCTCTCGCCTTATCATGACAGTCAGTTTTAGCTTTCTCTACTGAGGTGCTCGACCCGGCAAAACCGGGGCACAATCGCAGTAGTTCTCCTAGCGCTACCTTACCCGATAGAGCGGAACGTAAGGTACCAAAACATCGGAGCCGAGCAAACCCAACATTTGACCAAAGACATGATTCGGAGCTGATGCATATAATGCTATAAGTTCGGGGTGCCGCACTTGTGGAAGTGTTCGGACTTTTCACACCATATTGTGGGTACGTAAGCCCCTGGTGCATTGGCCATACCAAAGTGTACTATTGCTAGGCGTTATTAATGAACACATAGATATGTATATATATAACAAAAATGCGATAATAGTCGTAATGTCATGTATTGTATATTGAAAAAATTGCATTAAAGCAGAGTGATACAGATAGTGTAATAAGCAAAAGAGTAGGACTATGTCCCTTCCAAGGGCAAGCTGAGGAATTATATCCACCTTGGAATTCCGTAGTTGTCAACCTCCTTGGTTGATGTACCATGTGTTCGGCAATAGTGTTGTCGGGAAGTGTTTCCAGAGATTGAAGTCCTGAAAGAAGAAGAAAAATAACCAAACGGGAAGCCCCTGGTGCGGTTTAGGCCGCGTTTTGGGGCGTGCCGTAATTGTGCCTCCCCCTCCCCATCTGTGCCCATGGTATTTTTAATGCGTAATTATGTACGCGCGGCACGAACAACGCCATTGGGCTGGGATTGGGGTGGCCGCCGTATTGCTACGCGAGCTCAGATTGTGCCAGGCGGTTTGTTTGCCGATTGCCCCGAGCGCGCTTGAAGGTGTCCGGGCTTTGAAACGCCGAACCGGTAGATTGCCTTGAGAGACTGCTTTGCGCTTCTGCCGCGAGGGCCGCGGTGTGCTCCTCTGTTTGAAGAGAGCGCTTTGTGTTTCCATTGACTGTAATAACTCCACGAGGTCCTAGCATCTTGAGCTTGAGGTATGCATAATGTGGTACCGCATTGAATCTAGCAAATGTGGTTCGTCCGAGCAGTGCGTGATAACCACTACGGAACGGGACTATATCGAAGATTAACTCTTCGCTTCGGAAGTTATCCGGGGATCCGAAGACCACTTCCAGTGTAATTGAGCCTATGCAGTGGGCCTCTATGCCTGGAATACCCATTTTGCGCACTGTGTCCTGATAAAGCAGTTTCAGGCTGTTGCCGCCGTCCATAAGGACTCGAGTGAGGTGAAATCCGTCAATGATTGGGTCTAGGACCAGTGCGACGAATCTGCCATGACGGATACTAGTGGGGTGGAAGCTGCGATCGAAGGTGATCGGACAGGAGGACCAAGGGTTGAACTTTGGGGTGACTGGCTCCAACGCATATACGTCCCTGAGCGCACGCTTCCGCTACCTCTTGGGGATGTGGGTTGCGTATATCATGTTCACCGTCCGCACTTTCTGGGGAAACCTCTTCTGTCCTCCAGTGTGCGGCTGCCGGGGTTATTCCTCGTCATCGCTATGCGGCCCCTGGTCCTTGTTTTCGGCAATTAACTTTCCGGCCTGCTTGAACACCCAACAATTCCTGTTGGTGTGATCTGCTGGCTTGTCTGGGGTGTCGTGTATTTGACACGAGCAATCGAGTATACGGTCCAAGCTGGACGGACCCGGCGTACTTTGTTTGAATGGCTTTTTCCGCTGACCGGGTTTAGAGCCTTTGAATCCGGCATTGACTGCCGTATCCTCAGTACTTTCGCCGATAATGCGGCGCTTATGCTTGTTGCGACGTGACCTGCTATTGCCGTCCTTGGTATCTGGAGTACCATGGTTCTTTGATATGTTATTACTGCGAGCCAACCAGCTTTCTTCTCCCGCACAAAAGCGGGTCATGAGCGTCGTGAGGGCTGCCATAGATTTCGGCTTTTCTTGACCAAGGTGTCGAGCTAGCCACTCGTCTCGGATGTTGTGCTTGAAAGCCGCTAAGGCCTCCGCATCCGGACAGTCGACGATTAGTCCAGAATTGCCTAGCCGACTCTTCTGGCTACTGAATTATGTGGCTCAAGTCATCGGCATCTGGTGGTCGCACATAAGTGCCATGAAAGTTATCGAGGAATGCGACTTCCAGATCTTCTCAACAGCTAATGGAGTCCGCTGGCAAGCTATTAAGCCAGTGTTGCGCTGGTCCTTTGAGTTTTAGTGGGAGGTACTTGATGGCGGGTAAGTCATCACCGTGGGCCATGTGGATGTGTAGGAGTGTCACAACCTAGCTAGTCATGCATTAGAGTGTTGCATCATGTTTATTCTTTCATCAGAAACTTGAAATGGGGATGACAGAACCCCCAGTCCCCTCTGAAACCAACTAGGGTTTACTAAAATAATTTTCAATGAACCTGAAATGCCCTTCTAAAATGTCCACCACTTTTGTCTTGGTTCACGCTGTCAGGACCCCGACTCGATGTCACATCGATCTAGCTGGTAACACCTCATATCACTTTGCGGCCTCACGCACGGTATCCCCACGGGTGTCGTCTTACCTTTTCCCGGGACCGTTTGCGCCTTTTCGCTCACGTATATGATAGTGTCGCTAGCATCCATATGATAAAGAGCCCGGGCTGACATGACTAGTCGCAAACCCAAAGTGGCACAGACTTACAGGGACAGGCATCCATGACCCAGCTTCGAACGTGTCGGTCATCAGCAAGTGGGTCCGGGCTGTAGCACTGGGCTAGCAGGACTCCGGTAAACCGGGCTGTAGCGGCTAACAGGACTCCGGTACTCAAAGCGTGACATTTCCCCGAAGGGACAGACACAGGAACGAAGAAGGACACATGCCGGCCAGCCTAAGTGTTCCAGAGCAGTAGCAAGCTACCATGGCTCAGCGGTAACACTAGGAGACATTTCCCGGTAAGAGAGGCTACTAAAGATAAACAACTAGATAGTCAGATCCCACACATACCAAGCATTTCAATCATACACACAATATGCTCGATATGTGCAAATACAACGAAGCATCACAACATGACTCTACGACACAAGTACTTTATTTAAGGCTCAGTGAGCCATACATAACATACACAAAGGTATGGGTCTCACGACCCAACATACAAATCATACATTCATACAAACCAACAGCGGAAGTAACTTGTCTGAGTACAGACAACTAGTAAAATAAAAGAGGCTTGGAAAGCCTAGCTATACTACGTGGTCCTTCACAAGCTCAGGGTCACCACCTGGGTCTTTAGCCTACTCGTTGATGTCAACGTCTACATAGAACCCATCAGAAGGGGTTGCAGCGTCTTCTGTAAAAATGTAGATTATAGCAACATGAGTACAAAGGTACTCAGCAAGACTTACATCAGATCCTACATACATGCATAGTATCAAGAAGGGTTGGTGGAGTTATTGCAGCAAGCCAGCTTTGACTCTTGGCTAGGCTATCCTACGATACTCCAACTTGAAATGGTTTTGCGCACACGAGTCCACTACTCACCACTTCAATACACTACCGAGGATCCACCTCCGTCTTCCTATGGAAGAGCCATCCTCGGCACTCACACTTATCTTGAGGCTTTTAGTAGTTTCCATTTACTTGTCTATGAACTGTATAGGCAACCAAGTAGTCCTTTACCGCGGACGCGGCTATACGAATAGATCATGTTAACCCTGCAGGGGTGTACTTCTTCATACATGTTTCCACCACTTAGCGTCTGCACACGACATGTGCTCGGCAGACTTCAAGCGAAAGCCGACGTGGGTGTAGACCACGACCTACCTAAACACTTAAGCCTCTAGTCCAGGTTTATCGCCTATTCAGGTTCCATCCGCAGGGAGTCCGGCCGAGGTTTCCCATACGGCCCCGAACGATGTGAACAGGGTTCCCGAGATACCTAATGGGTATTCGGTACACCGTGCCACGTACCTACCGCATCACAGCCCACCCCTACGGTCAGCGCTGTCCACGGCCTCCAGTAGGCTACAAACACCAGAAACTACTTGCAACTCCTGGACAGAGAGCTAGGGTGAATAAGAAGTCGAGCGGGGTCATATTTCAGGGCCCAATGCATGGTAGTAGCTGTATCTTAAATCACGCATACAGATCTCAGTGCTTAAGGTCGGCTTCAATGAAACAACCCACCATGTACTCCTACATGGCCTCTCATCGATACCTTTACCAAATCGTGTTCACCACACCACTCTCATTACCGACATAACATTTCACTCTAGCCCATCGCCCAGATGAACCAGACCTGACACGACTCTAAGCATAGCAGGCATAGCAAGGTAGGAACAACACATACATATGGCTCAAACAACTCCTACACATGCTAGTGGGTTTCATCTAGTTACTGTGGCAATGACAGGTCATGCAGAGGAAATGGGTTCAACTACCGTAGCACACAGCAGTTTGAAACGCGTTGTCTTAATGCAGTAAAAGAGAGCAGGAGCGAGAACATGGGATTGTATCGATATGATCAAATGGTTGGTTGCTTGCCTGATGGTTCGATGCACTGATACGGTTCTTCGTTAGGGTAATCACGGTACTCCTCGGAGGCAGAACCTGTCGCAAAGGACACCGATACACAACCATCACCAAACAATGTGCAACAATATGATGCATGCATGAAACATGGCAATATGAGTGTGTTGGGCTAATGCAACTAAAACCAGAAGGGTTTGAACAAATTTGAATCAAAGATTCAAGTTTCAAACTCAAACATGGCCTTTTAAGGTGCTTTTCCTTGTTCTGTTAAAAACATCAATTTAACTTGTTTGATCATGCATGAAAATAGTACAGATGGATAGATTGGATTTTTCTGATCATTTTTCATATATAATTTGTCCAATTTGGAGTTACAGAATAAAAGTTATGAATTTTTGAAGTTTAAATTATATTCTGGAATTTCCTGATTTAAATTAAATCCAGAAAATCAATTACTGCGTCAGCCTGACGTCAGTGTGACGTCAGCAGGTCAACGGAACAGGTCTGGGTCAAACCTGACAGTGGGTCCCGCATGTCAGGGTGATTATTTTAATTAAAACTTAATTAAAACTAATCCTGTTTAATTAACAGGGCTGGGCCCCACCTGTCATTGACTCAGGGGAGTCAACCAGGGCCCACCCGTGGTCAAAGTCAAAACCAGCGACGCCGGCGTTTAGCCGCCGGCGAGCCCGACGCGGCGGCGGGAGTGGTTTTGGCCATTTCGGCCACCAAATGGGCCGCGGAGACCACCGGAGTGGAGCTGAGGACAAACCGCAGCTCTTGGCGGAGTCCGTTGGGGTCGGGGTGGCCGGAGTTGGCGCCGGCGACGACTTGGGCGGCCACCGGGGTTCGGCCGAAGACGAACTTGACGCTAGAGGGGTTGGTGAGGCTCGGGGAGTGGCTAGCTAGATGCTACGTGACACGGTGAGCATGATGGACACCAGTTTGTGGCCGGAGGATGACCGGGAGCACGTCGGCGACGAGCTCCACGGCGGTGGGTGCGGTTGAGCTCCGGGAGGTTGCTACACGGCTCGGGAGCAAGAACGGAAGGGATGGGAAGATGGCTAAGCTCACAGTGAGTGCGACGGAGTCCTTGGTGCGGCCGGAGATGGACCGGAGCGACGACGGCGTTGAAGGGGATCTCCGGCGACGGTGAGCTCGGGCGAGGTCGGTGCGGTGGACTCGGGCGTTGCGAGCGCTCGGGGCTCGGCTGCTCGATGAAGTGGACAGCGGCGGAGCTCCTGGACACGGTGGCACGGCGTGGGGTGGACGGAGGGCGTGGCTACGGCGAGGGGGTGGCGGCGATGGCGTCGGCCATGGCTGGGGCGTGCGAGGGGGAGGAGCTGGAGAGGAGAGGGGGTGTCTGGGGGGTTCGGGGGAGAGAGGGAGGCCGATCCACGGCGTTAGCCGGGCGAGGGAGGCGGCGAGGCGGCGAGCAGCTGCGTGGCGAGCTGCGGTGCCGCCGCCGAGCACCTTGGCTGCCTGCCTGGCGAGCCAAGCAGCTCGCTGGAGCGGTGGCCGGGCTGGGCCGGCCAGGTGGGCTGGCTGGTGGGCCTGCGGTGGCGCCAGGTAAGTTTTCCCCTTTTTTCTGTTTCTGTTTTTATTTAATATATCTGCAACTTTGTTGAATTTAATAAAATACCTAGGCAACTTCAAAAATCACCAAATTACTCCTGGTCCATAGTTGGATTATTCCCAACATGAAACATTTTAGTTTGGAGATTTTTGAGCATTTAAATATTTTATATAATTTTAAATGCCCAAATTCAAATATTTATGAATTAATTCAAAAACCCTAAGATGGCCTAGGAAAATGTGCACCACTTTTGGCAGAGGTTCTGAACCAAGACAAAAATGATGGGCATTTTAGAAGGGCATTTCAGGTTCATTGAAAATTATTTTAGTAAACCCTAGTTGGTTTCAGAGGGGACTGGGGGTTCTGTCATCCCCATTTCAAGTTTCTGATGAAAGAATAAACATGATGCAACACTCTAATGCATGACTAGCTAGGTTGTGACAACTCACCCCCACTCAAAAGAATCTCGTCCCGAGATTTGGGTTCCTCCGAGAAGAAGGCGGGATATTCAAGTCGAAGACGATCCTCCCTTTCCCAAGTTGCTTCATCCTCAGAATGGTGCGACCATTGAACCTTGAGAAACTTGATGTTCTGGCGTCGAGTGGTACGCTCGGCCTGATCGAGGATACGAATGGGGTACTCTCGATATGTAAGATTATCCTGGAGATCAAGCGTTTCGTGGTCCACTTCACGGATAGGATCCGAGAAGCAACGCCTGAGTTGGGAAACGTGGAAGACATCGTGGACTCTGGAGAGATGCGGAGGTAGTTCCAACTGGTAGGCAACTTCTCCTCGTTTGGCGAGAATGCGAAAAGGTCCAATGTAACGAGGAGCCAATTTGCCTTTGATACCGAAACGATGGGTTCCCTTCAGAGGGGTGACCCGAAGATAAGCCTTCTCGTCATCCTCGAAAGTCATAGCCTTATGTTTTCGGTCATATTGACTCTTTTGACGGGATTGGGCTGTTTTCAACTTTTCACGAACGATACGAACTTGTTCCTCTGCTTCCTGAATCATATCCGGGCCAAAGAATTGTCTTTCCCCGGTCTCTGACCAGTTAAGGGGTGTTCGACACCGTCGTCCATAGAGAACTTCAAAAGGGGCTTTACCTAAGCTAGATTGATAGCTGTTGTTGTAAGCGAATTCGGCAAATGGAAGGCACTTCTCCCAGTCCATTCCGAATGAGATAACAGAGGCTCGAAGCATGTCTTCTAGAATTTGGTTGACACGTTCCACTTGACCACTCGACTGAGGGTGGAAAGCGGTGCTAAAGGAGAGACGGGTTCCCATAGCATTTTGGAAACTTTCCCAAAATCGAGAGGTGAAAAGACTTCCTCGATCCGAGTTAATTTCCAAAGGAACACCATGGAGAGACACTATTCGAGAGATGTACAAATCTGCCAGCTGACTAGCGGTTATACTCTCACGAACAGGTAGGAAATGGGCTACTTTGGAAAGACGATCGACCACGACGAAAATAGCATTATTCCCTCTCTTGGTCCTGGGAAAACCGGTAATGAAATCCATACCAATTTTATCTCATTTCCATTCAGGAATAGCTAGGGGTTGAAGGGTGCCAGCAGGCCGTTGATGCTCTGCTTTTACACGACGACAGACGTCGCAATTAGCAATATACTGAGCAATTTCTCTCTTCATCCTAGTCCACCAGAACCTCTGGCGTAGGTCCTGATACATCTTAGTACTACCGGGATGAATAGTGAGAGGAGATTCATGAGCCTCCTTAAGGATCAACTGCCGCAGATGCTGGTTCTTGGGAACCACTAGACGGTTCTCAAAGTACACAACACCATGATCATTTGTGGAGAAACAACTAGCACCTCCGCTAGCAATGTTCTCCTTGATCTTAGCTATTCCCTTATCTCGCTTCTGGGCAGCAATGATTTGATCCGTAAGAGTAGGTTTCGCCACCAAGGTGGAGAGAAATCCTTGAGGAACAATGTGAAGGTTAAGCTTCCAAAATTCCTCATGGAGAAGCGGTTGACTTTGTTGTAACATCAGGTTGTTACAATAAGATTTACGACTTAGCGCATCATCCATGACGTTGGCTTTCCCTGGGGTGTAGGTTATTCCTAAGTCGAAGTCTGTGATCAATTCAACCCAACGTCTTTGCCTGAGATTCAGATCCGGTTTGGTGAAAATATACTTCAGACTTTGGTGATCAGTGAATATTTCGCAACGATTACCGAGGAGGTAATGTCGCCAGGTCTTAAGTGCATAGACTACGGCTGCAAGCTCTAGATCATGAGTGGGATAATTCTCCTCATGTGGGTGCAATTGCCGTGAGGCGTAGGCAATTACGTGTCGATCTTGCATGAGAATGCAACCTAGTCCTTGTCGCGAGGCGTCGCAGTAGATAGCAAAGTCCTTAGAAAAGTCTGGCGGTACCAGCACGGGAGCAGAAGTCAGGCGTCTTTTCAGTTCCTGAAAGCTGTGCTCACATTGTGGAGTCCATTCGAACTTCTTATCTTTCTTGAGGAGTTCGGTTAGAGGTTTAGCAACTTTGGAGAAGTTTTCGACAAAGCGACGGCAATAGCTCGCTAAGCCTAGAAAACTCCGAACTTGCTTGACCGATTCAGGTGGAGTCCAATTAAGGACGGCTTGAACTCGCTCAGGGTTAACAGCAATACCTTTACCAGATATTACATGACCCAGATAGGTCACTTTTGACAACCAGAATTCACATTTAGAAAATTTGGCATAAAGGCGATGCTCTCGAAGTTTCTGCAACACTAGCCTTAGATGTTCGGCATGTTCTTCCTCGTTCTTGGAGTAGATGAGTATATCATCGAGGTAAACCACGACGAATTTATCCAAATACTCCATGAAGATTGAGTTCATTAACCGAGAAAAGGTGGCTGGAGCGTTGGTTAATCCGAAGGACATGACGGTGTACTCGTATTGGCCATAACGAGTAACAAAGGCCGTTTTAGGAATGTCCCCGTTTCTGATTTTGATTTGATGGTAGCCCAACCTCAAATCCATCTTGGAGAAGACTGAGGATCCAGCGAGCTGATCATACAGGTCGTTGATCCTGGGAAGTGGATATTTGTTCTTGATTGTGACCAAATTAACAGGTCGGTAATCTACAACATTCCGGTCCGTACCATCCTTCTTCTTGACGAATAGGACGGGGCAAGCCCACGGAGATGAGCTAGGTCGGATGAAACCCTTTTTCAAGGACTCATCGAGTTGTTTCTTAAGCTCGGCTAGTTCTAGGGGTGCCATCTTATAAGGTCTTCTAGCAATCGGAACGGTTCCTGGAATGAGGTCTATTACAAACTCAACATCCCTGTCAGGTGGAACACCTGGCAATTCCTCTGGAAAGACATCCGGGAAGTCACGGACTACCGGAACGTCCTCAAGGTCTGGCAAAGGGCTGGCGTTAAGAGAATATAATTGTTGCTTGGCTATTCGGGTCAAGACATTGACTATCTTCCCCGAAGGATGGGTGAGTTGAACAGTCCTAGAGAAGCAATCAATTTTGGCTTGATGAGCTGACATCCAGTCCATACCCAAAATGATATTAATATCTGAAGATTTAAGGGCTATCAAAGACGCGAGGAAGACAAGTCTGTCGACTTGGATTTCATTTCCATGGCTTACTCTAGAAGTTTGCCATTTGGATCCTGGAGTTTGAATTACCATAGAGGTTGGCATATCACCGAATGCGACGTTATGCAAGCGAGCATAGTTTTCAGATATAAAAGAATGAGAGGCTCCTGTATCGAAAAGGACAGATGCCGGGTGGCAGTTAACAAGAAGCGTACCGAGAACGACGTTGGGATCCTCTTGAGCTTCTTCGGCAGAGATACAGTTGACATGGCCACGTGAAGCGGTGACCGGCTTGGCGTGGAATATTTTTCCTGTCGGCTTGCCACGGCCAACAGCTTTAGCAGATTGATTGGGGTTAGTCTGGGGACACTCACGCATATAGTGACCAGATTCCCCACACTTGAAACAAGTCACGGAACTGGTACATGGAGGAGCATTGTTAGTTGGACCCCCATAGGGCTTGGCTGGAGCAGACTGTTGAACGGGGCGAGGCGCCTGGAAGGATGGCCTCGGTGTAAACCTGGGTGGCAGGGCGGTGTTGGGTACCCACACGCGGCGCTTCTGAGGACCAGCACCGGATGAGGAACCCATGTCACGGCCATGCTTGCGTGTTGCGTCATAGTCAGTCTGACCAGTTTCAGCACTGATGGCTTTGTTGACAAGTTTCGAAAAAGATGTGCACTCATGCAGACGGAGGTCGCGGCGAAGCTCAGGACTAAGGCCCTTACGGAACCTTGCTTGCTTCTTGGCATCGGTAGACACTTCCTCAGTTGCATATCGTGCGAGATTACCAAACTCCCTGCTGTAAGCATCCACAGAAAGTCGGCCTTGGGTGAAACTGCAAAATTCTTCACGTTTACGGTCCATGAGACCCTCCGGAATGTGATGTTCACGGAAAGCCTCGCTGAATTCAGCCCAAGTAGTGACATGGCCCGCTGGGCGCATAGCTCCATAATTCTCCCACCATAGACTGGCGGGGCCTTCAAGATGATATGTAGCAAAGGTGACCTTGTCAGCCTCCGCTACCATCGCGGAACGCAGTTTATGAGAGATACTGCGAAGCCAGTCATCAGCGTCGAGAGGCTCGACGGAGTGGTGGAACGTGGGTGGATGCAATTTGATAAAATCACTGAGTGACACCACGTTAGCCCTCTGATGGTGTGCTGTATTCTGCTCAATACGCTCCAACAAACGGTTTGTCTCCCGCTTGTTTCTCTCAGCTTCCATCATCACCTCGGCTAGTGAAGGAGGATGAGGCAGATTTACATCCCTGGCTTCACTGCCTTCGGCCTGCTCTTGAGAAGCAGGGTTAGCGCGCGTGTTGACCATCCTAGGTAAACAAGACAATGATTTAGTCAGGATGGTAAAATTCCGACATAGGATTCATAATGTAAGAAATAACTCGGAATGCAAGATGATCATCCGTATGACATGATAGATACAGAAACTGCTTCTTTTATTCCATCGTCATACACACCATACAGGGTTTAGTACAAGACCAAACAAAGTACTATTACGGTGAAAAGAGGATTACATCTCATCGGAG
>NW_021299132.1:143028-150511 GCF_002162155.2 Triticum dicoccoides
AAACCCAAAGTGGCACAGACTTACAGGGACAGGCATCCATGACCCAGCTTCGAACGTGTCGGTCATCAGCAAGTGGGTCCGGGCTGTAGCACTGGGCTAGCAGGACTCCGGTAAACCGGGCTGTAGCGGCTAACAGGACTCCGGTACTCAAAGCGTGACATTTCCCCGAAGGGACAGACACAGGAACGAAGAAGGACACATGCCGGCCAGCCTAAGTGTTCCAGAGCAGTAGCAAGCTACCATGGCTCAGCGGTAACACTAGGAGACATTTCCCGGTAAGAGAGGCTACTAAAGATAAACAACTAGATAGTCAGATCCCACACATACCAAGCATTTCAATCATACACACAATATGCTCGATATGTGCAAATACAACGAAGCATCACAACATGACTCTACGACACAAGTACTTTATTTAAGGCTCAGTGAGCCATACATAACATACACAAAGGTATGGGTCTCACGACCCAACATACAAATCATACATTCATACAAACCAGCAGCGGAAGTAACTTGTCTGAGTACAGTCAACTAGTAAAATAAAAGAGGCTTGGAAAGCCTAGCTATACTACGTGGTCCTTCACAAGCTCAGGGTCACCACCTGGGTCTTTAGCCTACTCGTTGATGTCAACGTCTACATAGAACCCATCAGAAGGGGTTGCAGCGTCTTCTGTAAAAATGTAGATTATAGCAACATGAGTACAAAGGTACTCAGCAAGACTTACATCAGATCCTACATACATGCATAGTATCAAGAAGCGTTGGTGGAGTTATTGCAGCAAGCCAGCTTTGACTCTTGGCTAGGCTATCCTACGATACTCCAACTTGAAATAGTTTTGCGCACACGAGTCCACTACTCACCACTTCAATACACTACCGAGGATCCACCTCCGTCTTCCTACGGAAGAGCCATCCTCGGCACTCACACTTATCTTGAGGCTTTTAGTAGTTTCCATTTACTTGTCTATGAACTGTATAGGCAACCAAGTAGTCCTTTACCGCGGACGCGGCTATTCGAATAGATCATGTTAACCCTGCAGGGGTGTACTTCTTCATACATGTTTCCACCACTTAGCGTCTGCACACGACATGTGCTCGGCAGACTTCAAGCGAAAGCCGACGTGGGTGTAGACCACGACCTACCTAAACACTTAAGCCTCTAGTCCAGGTTTATCGCCTATTCAGGTTCCATCCGCAGGGAGTCCGACCGAGGTTTGCCATACGGCCCCGAACGATGTGAACAGGGTTCCCGAGATACCTAACGGGTATTCGGTACACCGTGCCACGTACCTACCGCATCACAGCCCACCCCTACGGTCAGCGCTGTCCACGGCCTCCAGTAGGCTACAAACACCAGAAACTACTTGCAACTCCTGGACAGAGAGCTAGGGTGAATAAGAAGTCGAGCGGGGTCATATTTCAGGGCCCAATGCATGGTAGTAGCTGTATCTTAAATCACGCATACAGATCTCAGTGCTTAAGGTCGGCTTCAATGAAACAACCCACCATGTACTCCTACATGGCCTTTCATCGATACCTTTACCAAATCGTGTTCACCACACCACTCTCATTACCGACATAATCATTTCACTCCAGCCCATCACCAAGATGAACCAGACCTGACACGACTCTAAGCATAGCAGGCATAGCAAGGTAGGAACAACACATACATATGGCTCAAGCAACTCCTACACATGCTAGTGGGTTTCATCTAGTTACTGTGGCAATGACAGGTCATGCAGAGGAAATGGGTTCAACTATCGTAGCACACAGCAGTTTGAAACGCGTTGTCTTAATGCAGTAAAAGAGAGCAGGAGCGAGAACATGGGATTGTATCGATATGATCAAATGGTTGGTTGCTTGCCTGATGGTTCGATGCACTGATACGGTTCTTCGTTAGGGTAATCAGGGTATTCTTCGGGGACAGAACCTGCCGCAGAGAGCACCGATACACAAACATCACCAAACAATGTGCAACAATATGATGCATGCATGAAACATGGCAATATGAGTGTATTGGGCTAATGCAACTAAAACCAGAAGGGTTTGAACAAATTTGAATCAAGGATTCAAATTTCAAATTCAAATATGGCCTTTTAAAGTGCTTTTCCTTGTTCTGCTTAAAACATCAATTTAACTTGTTCGATCATGCATGAAAATAGTACAGATGGATAGATTGGATTTTTCTGATCATTTTTCATATATAATTTGTCCAATTTGGAGTTACAGAATAAAAGTTATGAATTTTTGAAGTTTAAATAATATTCTGGAATTTCCTGATTTAAATTAAATCCAGAAAATCAATTACTGCGTCAGCCTGACGTCAGTGTGACGTCAGCAGGTCAACGGAACTGGTCCAGGTCAAACCTGACAGTGGGTCCCCCATGTCAGGGTGATTATTTTAATTAAAACTTAATTAAAACTAATCCTGTTTAATTAACAGGGCTGGGCCCCACCTGTCATTGACTCAGGGGAGTCAACCAGGGCCCACCCGTGGTCAAACCCGGTCGGCTGCACCGGCGTTTAGCCGCCGGCGAGCCCGACGCGGCGGCGGAAGTGGTTTTGGCCATTTCGGCCACCAAATGGGCCGCGGAGACCACCGGAGTGGAGCTGAGGACAAACCGCAGCTCTTGGCGGAGTCCGTTGGGGTCGGGGTGGCCGGAGTTGGCGCCGGCGACGACCTTGGCGGCCACCGGGGTTCGGTCGGAGGTGAACTTGGCGCTAGAGGGTTCGGTGAGGCTCGTGGAGTAGCTAGCTAGGTGCTGCGGAACTTGGGGAGTAAGATGGACACCATCTTGTGGCCGGAGGATGACCGGGAGCACGTCGGCGACGAGCTCCACGGCGGTGGGTGCGGTTGAGCTCCGGGAGGTTGCTACACGGCTCGGGAGCAAGAACGGAAGGGAGGGGAAGATGGCTAAGCTCACAGTGAGTGCGACGGAGTTCTTGGTGCGGCCGAAGATGGACCGGAGCGACGACGGCGTTGAAGGGGATCTCCGGCGACGGTGAGCTCGGGCGAGGTCGGTGCGGTGGTCTCGGGCGTTGCGAGCGCTCGGGGCTCGGCTGCTCGATGAAGTGGACAGCGGCGGAGCTCCTGGACACGGTGAGACGGCGTGGGGTGGTCGGAGGGCGTGGCTACGGCGAGGGGGTGGCGGCGATGGCGTCGGCCATGGCTGGGGCGTGCGAGGGGGAGGAGCTGGAGAGGAGAGGGGGTGTCTGGGGGGTTCGGGGGAGAGAGAGAGACCGATCCTCGACGTCACCTGGCGAGGGGAGCGGCGAGGCGGCGAGCAGGTGCGTGGCGCACGCCGCGGTCGCCGTCGGGCACCTGCCTGCCTGCCTGGCCGGCAAGCAGCTCGCTGGAGCGGTGCTGGGCTGGGCCGGCAGGTGGGCCGGGGCAGGCGCCAGGTAAGTTTTTTTCATTTTCTTCTGTTTTCTGTTTTTCTAATACTTCTGCAACTTTGTTGGATTAAATAAAATACCTAGGCAATTTCAAAAATCACCAAATCACTCCTGGTCCATAGCTGGATTATTTCCAACATGAAACATTTTAGTTTGGAGGTATTTGAGCATTTAAATATTTTATATAATTTTAAATGCCCAAATTCAAATATTTATGAATTAATTCAAAAACCCTAAGATGGCCTAGGAAAATGTGCACCACTTTTGGCAGAGGTTCTGAACCAAGACAAAAATGATGGACATTTTAGAAGGGCATTTCAGGTTCATTGAAAATTATTTTAGTAAACCCTAGTTGGTTTCAGAGGGGACTGGGGGTTCTGTCATCCCCATTTCAAGTTTCTGATGAAAGAATAAACATGATGCAACACTCTAATGCATGACTAGCTAGGTTGTGACAAGGAGGAAGTCCTCAATCCATACCGCGGGGTCTGTAGTGCCTTCGTATGATTCAATGTTTACAGGTTTGAAATCTTCTGGGAATTGATGTTCCATCACTTCATCTGTGAAGCATAAGGGGTGTGCGGCGCCTCTATATTGGGCTATATCGCGACGCGGCTCGGATGGGTCCTGCCCACTGTGTTCGGCCCGACCAGATTTGCTTTTACTGTATCCGGCGTGACATTTATCGTCTCGTAGAGTGGTCCTCCCTCGTGATCCTTAGATCGATCTTGAATGCTTTGCTTTGTCCTCCAATATGTCTCGCAGGTCTGGCGTATCTCCACATGCCTTTTTATTTGAATGGCGTTGGGGTGGAGGCTGAGCTTTTGGCCAGAATGCCTCTCTATCGCGGCCACGAGGTGGCCGATCAGCCGTTTCATACGCTTCTTCCTCCAGTCGGGGAAGTAACCTGCGCCTTGGATAGCTCTTGGAGGGACGCTCGAGTTTATATTGCTCGGCCGTGAGGACTTCAGTCCATTTGTCAGCTAGCAGATCTTGATCAGTTTGAAGCTGCTGCTGCTTTTTCTTTAGGCTATTTGTCGTGGCCATAAGCCTGCGCTTGAAGCGCTCTTGTTCGACGGGATCCTCTGGTACGGTGAATTCATCGTCGCTGAGGCTTGCCTCGTCTTCGTAGGGGGCATGTAATTGTCATTCTCCTCCTCTCCGTTGGCCGCTCTCTCAAGAGAGCTGGCTCCTTCATCCTCCTGCTCTAAATCTTGCTAGAGGGGTTGTTGTTGTCTTCGGCGCTATCCAGAGTGTTATTATCTCCTGCGCCGGTATCACCACTTTTGCTTTGGCGGGACTTAGAGCAGAGCCGCTGACGTCGGCGCTTGGGTTGCTTCTTGGAGGGGTCATCCTCCGCTATCTCGTCGTCGTTGCCTTCATTGGGTGTATCCACCATGTATATGTCATACGACGAGGTGGCTTTCCAGTGCCCTATAGGTGCTGGTTCATGTTCGCCTCCTACATCATCGTCCATACCGTCGATGTCTTCGGAGTCGAAGTCAAGCATGTCGGTCAAATCATCGACAGTGGCTACAAAGTGGGTGGTGGGTGGGCGTCAAATTTCTTCATCGTCCGCATCCCAGTCCTGTTGGCCATAATCCGGCCAGGGCTCTCCTGACAAAGAGAGAGCTTAGTGAATTCAGAATGTCGCCGAAGGGCGAGTGCTGAAAGATATCTGCAGCGGTGAATTCCATGATCGGCGTCCACTCGGATTCGATTGGCATGGGCACGGATGGTTCGGGGTCCGGAAGAGAGTCCGGCACCTTGGAGTCATGGGCTGCGCACAGGATTATGCTGGTGTTCGGCTCGATCGCCGTCGAGACTGCAGCCCCTGAGGCGGTGTCTAGCCACCCGTCCTCAATTGGCGTAGTTGGCTCCGAGCTAAGGGTCGGAGCTGGTGTGGGCGCGGCCTCTGGAGTACCGTCCGATGGAAGAGCTAGGTCATACCCATCGAGACAGTGCGGCGCGCCCGGCTGTGGCTCGAATCCGTCGAAGATCAAGTCCCCGCGGATGTCGGCCGTGTAGTTCAAACTTCCAAATCTGACCTGATGGCTAGGGGTGTAGCTTTCAATCTGCTCCAGATGGCCAAGCAAATTAGCCCGCACTGCAAAGCCGCCGAATACGAAGATTTGTCCGGGGAGAAAGGTCTCACCCTGGACGGCATCGCTATCGATGATAGTAGGAGCCATCAAGCCTAATGTTGACGACACGGAGGAACTCTCAATGAAAGCACCAATGTCGGTGTCAAAACCGGCGGATCTCGGGTAGGGGGTCCCGAACTGTGCGTCTAGGCTGGAAGGTAACAAGAGGCAAGGGACACAAAGTTTTACCCAGGTTCGGGCCCTCTTATGGAGGTAAAACCCTACGTCCTTCTTGATTGATATTGATGATATGGGTGTTACAAGAGTAGATCTACCACGAGATCAGAGAGGCTAAACCCTAGAAGCTAGCCTATGGTATGATTGTATGTTGTGATTGTTGTCCTACGGACTAAAACCCTTCGGTTTATATAGACACCGGAGAGGGTTAGGGTTACACAGGGTCGGTTACAAAGGAGGAGATATCCAGATACGTATTGCCTAGCTTGCCTACCACGCCAAGTAGAGTCCCATCCGGACACGAGACGAAGTCTTCAATTTTGTATCTTCATAGTCTAACAGTCCGGCCAATGGAGATAGTCCGACTGTCCGGAGACCCCCTAATCTAGGACTCCCACAGTGTACAATGCTTGGACTCTCAGTTACCCAGCCATATTCACATACCCTCTAAATAGGACTACTTCGTACCATGTCCCTATCATGATCAAAATAGGGACTACCATACCTAATGACATATTTTCAGGTTTGAAAACCATTGGCTTCAACACTGTGATTTGAAGGATCTAGTGTCTAGAATTTGGACACAAGAAGTTCAGGAAACCGGCAGTGCTAAGATTATTGCAAACAAGCTGAAAAAACTGAGGAAAGGGATCAAACTATGGGCTAGAAATATATCAGATCTCAAGAAGATTATTGAGCACATAAACTTGATGATCTTTTCCTGTGACACTCTGGGGAAATTCATATCCTTAAGCACAGTTGAAATCAATGGTAGGGATGTAATCAAGAGACACCTGGAGAAGATCCTGGAACATGAAAAACTATATTGGAAACAGAGGGCTACCATCAGACTGATTAAGGTTGGTGAGGCTAATACCAAATATTTGCAGGCGAAAGCAACCATCATGTTCAGGGAGAACAACATTGCCATGCTTAAAGATGAAGATGTTCATGAGCACCATTAACACCATGCTAAAGCCTCTATCCTCTATAGAGCTTTTAATGAGAGGATGGGCACTGCCACTGCTACGCAAAGCCAATTGCACCTGCATCACCTTTTGTTGCCTCATGATGATCTGTCTGTACTGGAAGCACCATTTACCAAAGAAGCGATTGGTAAGGTGATCAAAGAGATGCCTGCTGATAAATCACCAGTGCCAGATGGTTTTAATGCAGCTTTCATCAAGCATTATTGGGACATCATTGCATACGATTTCCCTAGGCTGATTTAGGATTCTCACCAATGAACAGTCAACTTGCAGAGCATCAATTACTCTTTCATCACCTTCATACCCAAAACAGACCCATCTTCTACACATGTTGAATTTAGACCCATCTCCCTCCTTAATTGCACCCTGAAGATCATCACTAAATTGCTGGCTAACAGATTACAGAAAGTAATACTCAAGTTGATACACAGAAACCAATATGGATTCCTTAACAAAAGGTGCATCCAGGATTGTTTAGGATGGGCCTATGAATGCTACGAAGAAAAAAAAGTGATAGACTAATTATATAATTAATCAAGTTTAGAAATTCCTTTGAAACACAAGCTATCAAGTTTACTTCATATTGCGAATCTCTTTCCTGCTTCTTCTCTCATAGTCTGCCAAAGCGTCTCCTTAAAAGTCTGCCATCTCATCCTAGTCGTACCATGGCTTGGAGACGTTTTTCAAATTTATGAAACTGGCGGTGCCTCGGTGGGGTTATCTGGATGGTGAGCACCGCTCGGCCTATTCGAACGTTGCCGCCTTCTCTTTTGTACA
>NW_021299133.1:0-1187 GCF_002162155.2 Triticum dicoccoides
CTAGTTGCGAGTTGATGGTCAAGTTGCAACTGGGTGTTCTCAGACAAACACACACCTCCTTGTTGCGAGTTGATGGTCGACATGCAACCGGGGACCCTTGACAAAAAGACACACACACACACCTAGTTGTGAGTCGATGAGCGGGTTGCAACTGGGTCCACAACAAAACACACAGACACGCATCCCCTAGTTGTGAGTTGGTTATCGACATGCAGTTGCGGATCCTTGAGACACACACACAAACACACAAAGACACACACACCCTAGTTGCGAGTTGATGGTAAACTTGCAATTGTGGGACACGTATAAAAACACACACACACACACATCCCCTAGTTGCGAGTGGATGGTCAACTTGCAACTAGGGGCCACGAATAAAAACACACACACACACACACCCCTAATTGCGAGTCGATGGGCGACTTGCAACTGGGTGCCCTCAACAAAACACACACACCCTAGTTGCGAGCTGATGCTTGACATGAAATTGGGGACCCCTTGACAAAAAGAGGCACACACACATCCTAGTTGCGAGTTGATTGTCGACGTGCATCTGGGGACCCTTGACAAAAAGACACACACACACACCCTTGCAAGTTGGTTATCGACATGTAGTTGCGGATCCTTGAGACACACACACACACCCTAGTTGCGAGTTGATGGTAAACTTGCAATGGTGGGCCATGAATACATACACACACACACACATCCCCTAGTTGCGAGTGGATGGTCAACTTACAACTGAGAGCCACGAATAAACACACACACACACACCCCTAGTTGCGAGTCGATGGACAACTTGCAACTGGGTGTCCTCAGCAAAACACACACCCCCTAGTTGCCAGTCGATGCTTGATATGCAATTGGGGACCCCTTGACAAAAACAGGCACACACACCCTAGTTGCGAGTTGATGGTCAACTTGCAATTGGGACCCCTTGACAAAAAGACGCACACACACACCCCTAGTTGCGAGCTGATGGTCAACTTGCAACTGGGTGTTCTCAAACAAACACACACCTCCTAGTTGCGAGTTGATGGTCAACATGCAACCGGGGACCCTTGACAAAAAGACACACACACACCCCTAGTTGTGAGTAGGTTATTGACATGCAACTAGTGACCCTCTACAAACACACACACACACACACACACACATCCTTTGTTGCGAGTCGATGAGCGGGTTGC
>NW_021299133.1:6875-7707 GCF_002162155.2 Triticum dicoccoides
ACACATAGACACACACACCCTAGTTGCGAGTTGATGGTAAACTTGCAATGCTGGGCCACGAATAAACACACACACACACACACACATCCCCTAGTTGCGAGTGGATGGTCAACATGCAACTGGGGGCCACGAATAAACACACACACACACACCCTAGTTGTGAGTCGATGGGCATCTTGCAACTAGGTGTCCTCAAAAAATCACACACCCCCTAGTTGCGAGTCGATGCTTGACATGCAATTGTGGACCCTTGACAAAAAGAGACACACAAGCACACACATACACCCTAGTTGCGAGTTGATGGTCAACTTGCAACTGGGGACCCCTTGATAAAAAGACGCACACACACACCCCTAGTTGCAAGTTGATGGTCAAGTTGCAACTGGGTGTTCTCAAACAAACACACACCTCCTAGTTGCGAGTTGATGGTCGACATGCAACCGGGGACCCTTGACAAAAAGACACACACACACACACACACACACCAAGTTGTGAGTCGATTATTGACATGCAACTAGTGACCCTCTACAAACACACACACACACACACACAAACACACACACATCCTTAGTTGCGAGTCGATGAGCGGGTTGCAACTGGGGGCCACAACAAAACACACAGACACGCACCACCTAGTTGCGAGTTGGTTATCGACATGCAGTTGCGGATCCTTGATACACACACACAAACACACAAAGACACACACACACACACACTAGTTGCGAGTTGATGGTAAACTTGCAATTGTGGGACACGAATAAAAACACACACATCCCCTAGTTGCGAGTGGATGGTCAACTTGCACCTGGGGCCACGAATAAACACACACACA
>NW_021299134.1:0-1125 GCF_002162155.2 Triticum dicoccoides
TATTCCCTTTATATTGGACGAGAATCCAGACGGGACCTTCATACTGCTCAGGCATTCAAAAAAGATGACCTTCTCTTCTTTGGTCAGAGCGTAGCTGGCACGACCTTGAAACCATTCCGGATGCCGGTCATCAGGGTCTTTCAAACGTTGCTGGTCCTGCCGTGCTTCCTTTGTATCATTTGTCTTCCCATACACGCCCAAGAAGCTTAGGAGGTTCACGCAAATATTCTTCGTAACGTGCATCACGTCGATTGCAGAGCGGACTTCTAGGACTTTCCAATATTCTAGCTCCCAGAATATAGATTTCTTCTTCCACATGGCTGCGTGCCCGTCAGCTCCCTTCGGAACTGATTGTCCGCCAGGACCCTTTCCAAAGATGACTTTCAAATCCTTGACCATATCAAATACCTCAGCACCAGTGTGTTCCGCAGGCTTCGGCCGGTGATCTGCCTTGCCGTTTTAATGCTTGCCTTTCTTTCTTACTGGATGAATTTTCGGAAGAAATCGACGATGCCCAAGGTACACGTTCTTCTTACAATTTGGCAAATGTACACTTTCAGTCTCATGTAAGCAGTGCGTGCATGCATTGTATCCCTTATTTGACAGTCCCGAAAGGTTACTAAGAGCAGGCCAATCGTTGATGGTTACGAAAAGCAACGCTCGTAAGTTAAATTCCTCTTTTTTGTGCTCATCCCACACACGGACACCAGGTCTGCCCCACAGCTGTAAAAGTTCATCAACTAATGGCCTTAGGTACACATCGATGTCGTTGCCGGGTTGCTTCGGACCTTGGATGAGCACTGGCATCATAATGAACTTCCGCTTCATGCACAACCAAGGAGGAAGGTTGTAGATGCATAGAGTCACGGGCCAGGTGCTATGGCTGGAGCTCTGCTCGCCAAAAGGATTCATGCCATCTGTACTTAGACCAAATCTTATGTTCCTTGCGTCAGCTGCAAAATCTTTGAACTCTCTGTCGATCTTTCTCCATTGCGTTCCATCTGCGGTGTGTCTCAACTCCCCGTCCGACTTACGGTCCTCTTTGTGCCATCGCAACAACTTGGCATGCTCTTTGTTCCTGAACAGACGTTTCAACCGTGGTATTATAGGAGCATACCACATCAC
>NW_021299135.1:0-1320 GCF_002162155.2 Triticum dicoccoides
AATTCTTTGGACCGGATATGATCCAGGAGGCAGAAGAGCAAGTTCGCATCATTCGTGAGAATTTGAAAACAGCCCAGTCTCGTCAGAAAAGTCAGTACGATCGTCATCATAAGGATATGACTTATGAGATTGGCGACCAAGCTTACCTTCGGGTTACTCCTTTGAAGGGTACCCATCGTTTCGGTATCAAGGGCAAGTTGGCTCCTCGTTACATTGGTCCCTTTCGCATTCTCGCTAAACGAGGAGAGGTTGCCTACCAGTTGGAACTACCCCCACATCTTTCTCGAGTTCATGATGTCTTCCACGTCTCTCAACTCAGGCGTTGCTTCTCGGATCCCATCCGCGGAGTGGACCACGAAACGCTTGATCTCCAAGATAACCTCACATACCGAGAGTACCCGGTTCGCATTCTTGATCAAGCAGAGCGTGTCACCCGACGTCAGAACATCAAGTTTCTCAAAGTTCAGTGGTCTCATCATTCCGAGAGAGAAGCTACTTGGGAGCAAGAAGATCGTCTTCGACTGGAGTACCCCGCTTTCTTTCCGTTGACCCCTGAATCTCGAGACGAGATTCTTTCAAGTGGGGGAGAGTTGTCACATCCCTAGTCTGGTATGACTTAGACTAGCTAGCTATTTGTGCATCATATTTAAATTTCATTTAAATTTGAAATGAGGATTGGTGGAACCCTCAGAATCATTTTTGAAAATGACCTAAATAAAAATTTCTCCAAAAGGGTCCAAGAAAATGCTCATGATGCCCTCTAAAAATATTGGACAGAGATAAAAATCAAAACAATATTTTTAGGAGCTCATGGATAATTATTTTGGCCATTTGGATTAATTTGATAAATATTTGCATTGGAAATATATTTCTATATATATGAAATATGGTCCAAAAATTATGCCAATTATACAAGAGCTCTGGAATAATACCATTAGCCCCTACAAAAATTGGCATAATAAAATTAAATGATTTAATATAGTTATTAAATCAAACAAATGTCAGAAAATTAGAAAAGAAAACAGAAAAGGGGAGAGAGACTTACCTGGGCCACTTACCGGCCCATCTCCAGCTGGCGGCCCAGCCCACCCCCGCTGCCTTCTGTCGTCCCCCTCCTCGGACAGAAGGACGAGGGCGTGTGCCCGACGCTCGCCGGCACGCGCGCGCGCCACCTCCCCCCCTGCTGGCCACCTCCTGCTTCCTTCTCTCGCCCTCGATGCCCCGGACGAAGCCACGCAGCTGCCCCGCACCGCTCTCACTCTCCCTCGCCCTCCTCCTCTTCCCCTGCTCTCTCTCCCTCTCACCCGAAGCACTGCCGCC
>NW_021299136.1:0-1138 GCF_002162155.2 Triticum dicoccoides
GTTAATACAATTCTAGCATGAATAATAAACATTTATCATGATATGAGGAAATAAATAATAACTTTATTATTGCCTCTAGGGCATATTTCCTTCAACATCTTCATCACCTTCCCCCATCTATCTACAGCGTTCGACTCTCCCGCAACTCGCTGTTCCCTCTACTTGAACATGGTGCTTCATGCTTCATATTAATATCCAATGATGTGTTGCCATCCTATGATGTCTGAGTAGATTTTCGTTGTCCTTTCGGTAATTGGTGAATTGTTATGATTGGTTTAATTTGCTTGTGTTTATGTTGTTATCCTTTGGTGCCTATCATATGAGCGCGCATGTGGATCACACCATAGGGTTAGTTGTATGTTGATAGGACTATGTATTGGAGGGCAAGAGTGATAGAAGCTTCAACCTAGCATAGAAATTGATGCATACGGGATTGAAGGGGGACCAATATATCTTAATGTTATGGTTGGGTTTTACCTTAATGAATGTTAGTAGTTGCGGATGCTTGCTAATAGTTCCAATCATAAGTGCATATAATTCCAAGTCAGGGATGACATGGTAGCAGTGGCCTCTCCCACATAAAACTTGCTATCAGTCTAGTAAAGTAGTCAATTGCTTAGGGAAAATTTCACAACTCCTACCACCACTTTTCCACACTCGCTATACTAACGTTATTGCTTCTTTATCTAAACAGTCCCTAGTTTATATTTACATGCTCTTTATATTCTTGCAAATCCATCCAACAACACCTACAAAGTACTTCTCGTTTCATACTTCTTTTTGGTAAAGCGAACGTTAAGCGTGCGTAGAGTTGTATCGGTGGTCGATAGAACCTTAGGGAATATTTGTTCTACATTTAGCTCCTCATTGGGTTCGACACTCTTACTTATCTAAAGAGGCTACAATTGATCCCCTATACTTGTGGGTTATCAAGACCTTTTTCTGGCGCCATTGCTGGGGAGTTATAGCTTGGGGTGAATATTCTCGTGTGTGCTTGTTTGCTTTATCACTAAGTAGATTTTATTTGATGTTCTAAGTTGTTCTCTATCTTTAATTATGGATATGGAACATGAAATACCAAAAAATTAGGTCTACTTGCTACTCATGGAGATGGGGAACCTCCTAAAACCCTCGATGC
>NW_021299137.1:0-1414 GCF_002162155.2 Triticum dicoccoides
AGGCTTCTCCAAAAGTCTGTATAAAACCATATGCTTTGATCACACTATCAAAGCGTTTATTCCAACTCCGAGATGCTTGCACCAGTCCATAAATGGAACGCTAGAGCTTGCACACTTTGTCAGCACCTTTTGGATCAACAAAACCTTCCGGCTGCATCATATACAACTCTTCTTCTAGAAATCCATTCAAGAATGCAGTCTTGACATCCATTTGCCAAATTTCATAATCATGAAATGCAGCAATAGCTAACATGATTCGGACGGACTTAAGCATCGCTATGTTTGAGAAAGTCTCATCATAGTCAACCCCTTGAACTTGTCGAAAACCTTTTGTAACAAGTCGAGCTTTATAGACAGTTATATTACCATCAGCGTCAGTCTTCTTCTTAAAGATCCATTTATTCTCAATGGCTTGCCGATCATCGGGCAAGTCAACCAAAGTCCATACTTTGTTTTCATACATGGATCCCACCTCAGATTTCATGGCTTCTAGCCATTTTGCGGAATCCGGGCTCATCATCGCTTCCTCATAGTTCGTAGGTTCATCATGGTCAAGTAACATGACTTCCAGAATAGGATTACCGTACCACTCTGGTGCGGATCTTACTTTGGTAGACCTACGAGGTTCAGTAGAAACTTGATCTGAAGTTTCATGATCATTATCATTAGCTTCCTCACTAATTGGTGTAGTTGTCACAGGAACCGGTTCTCGTGATGAACTACTTTCCAATAAGGGAGTAGATACAGTTATCTCATCAAGTTCTACTTTCCTCCCACTCACTTCTTTCGAGAGAAACTCCTTCTCTAGAAAGGATCCATTCTTAGCAACGAATGTCTTGCCTTCGGATCTGTGATAGAAGGTGTACCCAATAGTCTCTTTTGCGTATCCTATGAAGACACATTTCTCCGATTTAGGTTCGAGCTTATCTAGTTGAAGTTTCTTCACATAAGCATCGCAGCCCCAAACTTTAAGAAACGACAACTTTGGTTTCTTGCCAAACCACAGTTCATAAGGCGTCGTCTCAACGGATTTTGATGGTGCCCTATTTAACGTGAATGCGGCCATCTCTAAAGCATAACCCCAAAATGATAGCGGTAAATCAGTAAGAGACATCATAGATCGCACCATATCCAGTAAAGTACGATTACGACGTTCGGACACACCATTTCGTTGTGGTGTTCCAGGTGGCGTGAGTTGCGAAACTATTCCACATTGTTTCAAGTGTAGGCCAAACTCATAACTCAAATATTCTCCTCCACGATCAGATCGTAGAAACTTTATTTTCTTGTTACGACGATTTTCCACTTCACTCTGAAATTCTTTGAACTTTTCAAATGTTTCAGACTTGTGTTTCATCAAGTAGATATACCCATATCTGCTCAAATCATCTGTGAAGGTGAGAAAATAACGATA
>NW_021299138.1:0-1854 GCF_002162155.2 Triticum dicoccoides
TTGCGCTTATGTGTCGGTCATCAACACTCAGAGTTTTCGCCGATTCTGGACCGTTTCATGGACTATTACTCACTGTTTTGGGGTCGCGAAGCGATTTCCGTAGTTTATGAACCCCAACGTGCACTTATGTGTCGGTCATCAACACTCATAGTTTTGGCCGACTCTGGCCCGTTTCTTGGACTATTACTCATCGTTTTTGGGTCCCGAAGCGATTTCCATAGTTGTTTAACCCCAAGGTGCGCTTATGTGTCGGTCATCAACACTCATAGTTTTGGCCGATTCTGGTCCGTTTCGTGGACTATTATTCACTATTTTGGGGTCCCGGAGTTATTTCCATAGTTGTTGAACCCCAAGGTGTGCTTATGTGTCGGTCATTAACACTCACATTTTTGGACGATTCTGGCCCGTTTCTTAGACTATTACTCACCGTTTTGGGGCCCGAAGCGATTTCCATATTTGTTGAACCCCAAGTTGGCTTATGTGTCGGTCACGAAGACTCATAGTTTTGGCCAATTCTGGCCCGTTTCATGGACTATTACTCACTGTTTTGGGGTCCCGAAGCGATTTCCATGGTTAACGAACTCCGGGCGCGTTTACGTGTCAGTCATCAACACTCGCGGGGTTTTTCGATCTGACCTGTTTCGTGGACTATTACTCAGCATTTTGGGGTTCCGAAGCGATATCCATGGTTGTTGAACCCTAAGGTGCGCTTACGTGTCGGTCATCAACAATCGCAGTTTTGGCTGATTTTGGCCCATTTCTTCGACTATTACTCACCGTTTTGGGGTCTTAGAGCGATTTCCCTAGTTGTTGAACCCCAAGTTACGCTTATGTGTCGGTCATCAACACTCACAGTTTTGGCCAATTCTGGCCCGTTTCGTGGGCTATTACTCACTGTTTTGGGGTCCCGAAGTGATTTCCGTAGTTTATGAACCCCAACGTGCACTTATGTGTCGGTCATCAACACTCATAGTTTTGGCCGACTCTGGCCCGTTTCTTGGACTATTACTCATCGTTTTTGGGTCCCGAAGCGATTTCCATAGTTGTTTAACCCCAAGGTGCTCTTATGTGTCGGTCATCAACACTCATAGTTTTGGCCGATTCTGGTCCGTTTCGTGGACTATTATTCACTATTTTGGGGTCCCGGAGTTATTTCCATAGTTTTTGAACCCCAAGGTGTGCTTATGTGTCGGTCATTAACACTCACATTTTTGGCCGATTCTGGCCCGTTTCTTGGACTATTACTCACCGTTTTGGGGCCCGAAGCGATTTCCATAGTTGTTGAACCCCAAGTTGGCTTATGTGTCGGTCACGAAGACTCATAGTTTTGGCCAATTCTGGCCCGCTTCATGGACTATTACTAACTGTTTTGGGGTCCCGAAGCGATTTCCATGGTTAACGAACTCCGGGCGCGTTTACGTGTCAGTCATCAACACTCGCGGGGTTTTTCGATCTGACCTGTTTCGTGGACTATTACTCAGCATTTTGGGGTTCCGAAGCGATATCCATGGTTGTTGAACCCCAAGGTGCGCTTACGTGTCGGTCATCAACAATCGCAGTTTTGGCCGATTTTGGCCCATTTCTTGGACTATTACTCACCGTTTTGGGGTCTTAGAGCGATTTCCCTAGTTGTTGAACCCCAAGTTACGCTTATGTGTCGGTCATCAACACTCACAGTTTTGGCCGATTCTGGCCCGTTTCGTGGGCTATTACTCACTGTTTTGGGGTCCCGAAGTGATTTCCATAGTTGTTGAACCCCAACATGCGCTTATGTGTCGGTCATCAACACTCATAGTTTTGGCCGATTCTGGCCCGTTTCTTGGACTATTACTCACCGTTTTTAGGTCCCGAAGA
>NW_021299139.1:0-1508 GCF_002162155.2 Triticum dicoccoides
AGGGGTGTCCCAACTTAGCCCATGACAAGCTCTCACGGTCAACGAAGGAATAGACCTCCACCCGAGACGTTCCGATCAGACTCGGTATCCCGGTACAACAAGACATTTCGACAGGGTAAAACTAAACCAGCAACACCGCCCGAATGTGCCGACAAATCCCGATAGGAGCTGCACATATCTCTTTCTCAGGGCACACTCAGATAGGTCAAGCTACGAGTAGAACCAACCCTCAAGTTTCCCCGAGGTGGCCCCGCAGGCTGCCCAGTTCGGACCAACACTCAGAGGAGCACTGGCCCGGGGGGGTAAAATGATGATGACCCTTGAGTCCGCGAAACCCAAGGGAAAAAGAGGCTAGGTGGCAAATGGTAAAACCAATGTTGGGCATTGCTGGAAGAGCTTTACTTAAGGCGAACTGTCAAGGGGTTCCCATTATAGCCCAACCGCGTAAGGGACGCAAAATCCGGGAACATAACACCGATATGACGGAAACTAGGGCGGCAAGAGTGGAACAAAACACCAGGCATAAGGCCGAGCCTTCCACCCTTTACCAAGTATATAGATGCATTAATTAAGTAAGATATATTGTGATATCCCAACAAGTAAATAAATGTTCCAACAAGGAACAACATCTCCATGTTCCAACAAGGAACAAACTTCAGTCTTCACCTGCAACTAACAACGCTATAAGAGGGGCTGAGCAAAGCGGTAACACAGCCAATCAACGGTTTGCTAGGACATGGTGGGTTAGAGGTTTGACATGGCAATTGGGAGGCTGACAAGCAAAAGGTAGGCATCATAGCAGTGGCAAAGCAAAAGAGCGAGCAAACTAGCATAGCAAAGATAGTAGTGATTTCGAGGGTATGATCATCTTGCCTGCACAGTTGTCAGAGTTGGCTGGATCCTCACAAGCAAACTCAACGGGCTCCTCGGTAGCGAACTCGTCTCCCGGCTCTACCCAAAGACAAACAAGCAACAAGGATACAATCAACCACGTGCAAGACCAAGCAATATGATGAAATGATGATATGCTATGCGGGATGCGATGCGGGATGCAAAATGCAAGATATGACAGGAAATGCATGAACCTGGCATCAACTTGGAAAACCAAGTGTGCCACTGGATAGAGGGGATGAAATCGATTGAAAACGATATAAAGATCATTGGAATCGGAGCTACGGTTTGGAAATGGCAAGCGTTTTAAGATACGACACCGGTCTGCGATTTACAGCAAGTAGGCATCTAAATGCAACGAAATGAACATGCTACAGCCACCAAACATGAAAACAAAATACATGGCAGTGATGTACACAAGATGGTTGACAAAACACTAGCACTGAGCCATAGGCAAATTCATCCATTAAGAGGTTCAAACAAGCATGGCTAAAACGCAAATGCAAAACAGATTTCAGACTTAGTGAAATTAACACTAGTCTGAAATTTCAGATCACGATGCTCTCTTCGGAGCAGCAAAACAACATGATAGAAAACCTGAACATGACAAGTAAGAA
>NW_021299140.1:0-1113 GCF_002162155.2 Triticum dicoccoides
CTATAGATCTTGATGCCCAATATGTAAGCAGCTTCACCGAGGTCTTTCATAGAAAAACTTTTATTCAAGTATCCCTTTATGCTATCCAGAAATTCTATATCATTTCCAATTAATAATATGTCATCAACATATAAAACTAGAAATGCTACAGAGCTCCCACTCACTTTCTTGTAAATACAGGCTTCTCCAAAAGTCTGTATAAAGCCATATGCTTTGATCACACTATCAAAACGTTTATTCCAACTCCGAGATGCTTGCACCAGTCCATAAATGGAACGTTGGAGCTTGCACACTTTGTCAGCACCTTTTGGATCAACAAAACCTTCAGGTTGCATTATATACAACTCTTCTTCTAGAAATCCATTCAAGAATGCAGTCTTGACATCCATTTGCCAAATTTCATAATCATGAAATGCAGCAATAGCCAACATGATTCGGACAGACTTAAGCATCGCTACGGGTGAGAAAGTCTCATCATAGTCAACCCCTTGAACTTGTCGAAAACCTTTTGCAACAAGTCGAGCTTTGTAGACAGTAACATTACCATCAGCGTCAGTCTTCTTCTTAAAGATCCATTTATTCTCATTGGCTTGCCGATCATCGGGCAAGTCAACCAAAGTCCATACTTTGTTTTCATGCATGGATCCTATCTCAGATTTCATGGCCTCTAGCCATTTTGCGGAATCTGGGCTCATCATCGCTTCCTCATAGTTCGTAGGTTCATCATGGTCTAGTAACATGACTTCCAGAATAGGATTTCCGTACCACTCTGGTGCGGATCTTACTCTGGTAGACCTACGAGGTTCAGTAGAAACTTGATCTGAAGTTTCATGATCAATATCATTAGCTTCCTCACTAATTGGTGTAGTTGTCACAGGAACCGGTTCTTGTGATGAACTACTTTCCAATAAGGGAGTAGATACAGTTATCTCATCAAGTTCTACTTTCCTCCCACTCACTTCTTTCGAGAGAAACTCCTTCTCTAGAAAGGATCCGATTTTAGCAACGAAAATCTTGCCTTCAGATCTGTGATAGAAGGTGTACCCAATTGTCTCCTTTGGGTATCCTATGAAGATACATTTCTCCGATTTGGGTTCGAGCTTATCTGGTTGA
>NW_021299141.1:0-1397 GCF_002162155.2 Triticum dicoccoides
GTGAGGGAACGAGGGGAAGGAGAGGGGGAAACGGTGGCGTATCTCACCGCGGTTGCAGTGGGCGTCGAAGCGGGCTCGGGGACGCGCTGGAGACGGCGAATTCGTCGGCGACGGTGGTCGGAGCCCGAAGAGGGGAACGGCGACGTGGCGGCGATGCAGGGCTTCCGGGGACTCGTGGAGCGGTGGGGAGGAAGAGGGAGTTGTGGCGGAGCTTCTGAGCTACTCGGGGGAGCGAGGGGTGGTCGGAGGCGGTGGCTATGGCGAACGGCGGCGACGGTGTGCTTCGGCCGAGAGCGAGAGAGAGCGAGGGAGAAACGGGGGAGAGTGAGCGAGAGCAGGGGGGATCGGGACGGGCTGCGGGCGTCCTCCACGCGGCCAGGAGGGCGTCGGCAAGCAGGAGGTGGCCGCGCGGCCGCGCGCGCGCGAGCACGCAGCAGCTTCGGGGCGTGGGGAGGAAGACGACGGGGAGCTACAGTGCTGGGCTGGCTAGCTGGGCCGGGCTGAACAGGGAGGAGCCCAGGTAAGCTTCTCCCTTTTAGTTTTTTTTCTGTTTTCTGTTTATTTAATATAACTGCAACTTTATTGAATTAAATAAAATACCTAGGCAACTCCAAAATTCACCAAACTACTCCTGGCTCATAGTTGGATTATTTCCAACATGAAACATTTTAGTTTGGAGATATCTGAGCATTTAAATATTTTATATTATTTTAAATGCCCAAATTCAAATAGTTATGATTTAACTCAAGAACCCTAGGATGGCCTAGAAAAGTGTGCACCATTTTTGGCAGAGGTTCTGAACCAAGGCAAAAATGATGGGCATTTTAGAAGGGCATTTTCAGGTTCATTGAAAATTTGTTTAGTAAACCCTAGTTGGTTTTCAGAGGGGACTGGGGGTTCTGTCATCCCCATTTCAAGTTTCTGATGAAAGAGTAAACATGATGCAACACTCTAATGCATGACTAGCTAGGGTGTGACAACTCACCCCCACTCAAAAGAATCTCGTCCCGAGATTTGGGTTCCTCCGAGAAGAAGGCGGGATACTCGAGTCGAAGACGATCCTCCCTTTCCCAAGTTGCTTCATCTTCAGAATGGTGCGACCATTGAACTTTGAGGAACTTGATATTATGACGTCGCGTGGTACGTTCGGCTTGATCGAGGATACGGATGGGGTACTCTCGATATGTAAGATTGTCTTGGAGATCAAGCGTTTCGTGGTCCACTTCACGGATAGGATCCGAGAAGCAACGCCTGAGTTGAGAAACGTGGAAGACATCGTGAACTCTGGAGAGGTGCGGAGGTAGTTCCAATTGGTAGGCAACTTCTCCTCGTTTGGCAAGAATGCGAAAAGGTCCAATGTAACGAGGAGCCAATTTGCCTTTGATACCGAAACGATG
>NW_021299142.1:0-732 GCF_002162155.2 Triticum dicoccoides
ACCCAACTAGGGGCACGAATACAAAAATCCCTTTGTTTATGGAACAATTGTATTCGTGCCACTAGTTGGATCACGCTCGATAGATTTGCCCCTGTTTTTTCAACAATTGTGGTTTTGCCCAGCTCACTTCACTCGCCTTGTGTTTTTGCCCTTTCGGGGCAGTTCCGACCAATCACGGTTCGCCACGTGGCGACTGCTCACTGGTCGGAACCGCCCCGGAAGGGCAAAAACACAAGGCGAGTGAAGTGAGATGGGCAAAACCGCAATTGTTGAAAAAATAGGGGCAAGTCCACCGTGACTCAACTAGGGGCATGAATACAAAAATCCCTTTGTTTATGGAACAATTGTATTCGTGCCCCTAGTTGGGTTACGCTCGACTGATTTGCCCCTATATTTTCAACAATTGTGGTTTTGCCCAGCTCACTTCACTCGCCTTGTGTTTTTGCCCTTTCGCGGCAGTTCCGACCAATCACGGTTCGCCACGTGGCGACTGCTCACTGGTCGGAACCGCCCCGGAAGGGCAGAAACACAAGGCGAGTGAAGTGAGATGGGCAAAACCGCAAATGTTGAAAAAATAGGGGCAAATTAGTCCAGCGTGACCCAACTAGGGGTACGAATACAAAAATCCCTTTGTTTATGGAACAATTGTATTCGTGCCCCTAGTTGGGTCACGCTCGACTGATTTGCCCCTATATTTTCAACAATTGTGGTTTTGCCCAGCTCACTTCACTC
>NW_021299143.1:0-1026 GCF_002162155.2 Triticum dicoccoides
CCCCCTGGAACTCCCTCACTCTCCCGAACTCTCCCCCCTCCTCTGCTTCCTCTCTCCCTCACTCGCCCGAACGGAGCCGCCGCCACCGACGAGCTCCCTCGCGGCCACCGCCACCCCCTAGCCTCGCCGATGCGCTCAAAGGCTCCGCCTCGACCCCCTCTTCCTCCCCACCGATCCACGGCCCTCCGGAAGCCCTGGATGCTGCCAGCTTCGCCGTTCCCCTCCTCGGCCACCGCGGATCGCCGCCGTCAAATCCGCCCCCGTCCGGCCTCCCTCAAGCTCGCCGTCCACCTCTACAGGGTCTACGTGAGCTCTCCGTCCGTTTCCCCCTCTCTGTTTCGTCATTCGCGCGCCGTAGCTAGGTTATCCACCGCGGCCGAGAGCTTCTCGCCGCCGGCCATGGCGTGGCCGTGGCCACAGCCACCGCAGCTCGCTCCCGAGCCCACCGTCGTGCTCACCGCAACCCCAGGAGGCCGCAGCGCCCTTCCGTTTCCCCTCTTGTGCACCGTAGCGCCGTTCCCGCCAACGCCCGAGGTCCGGCAGCCGCTGAGCTCGACGCCGGTGAGGATTACGGCCGCCCTAGCTTCTCCCGTTTGCCCTGTTAGATGCGCGCGAGCCTGGGCATTCCGTAGATGCCCTCCGCCGGCCATTTGGTCGCCGGAGCAAGAAACCCGAAGGCCTCCGCCGCCTCGGCCTCGCCGGCGACTCAACGCCGGCGGGATTGAGTCGTTTGACCAGGGGTTTGACCTCCCCTGGGTCTATGACAGGTGGGCCCCCGCCATCAGGTGATTAGTTTAAGCTAATCACCACCTAAGCTAACCCCCTGACACTGACATGTGGGCCCTAGTGCCCCTAATCTTTAATTAAACTAAACTAACCCCCCTGTCTAACCTGTGTCACTGACGTGTGGCCCCCACACGTCAGGTTTGACTCTGGGCGACCCAGTTGACCTGCTGACCTCAGCCTTACGCCATGCTGACGCAATATTCCTTTTCTGGAATTTAGTTCATTTTATAAATATTCAGG
>NW_021299144.1:0-1691 GCF_002162155.2 Triticum dicoccoides
TCTTCCAATCGTGCTTGTCCTGCTCAAGTTCTTTTGCCAGATCATCTCTGTTGACGCGAAGTCTCTCGCGACGTCCTTCAATATTTCTGGAGTTACGTTCCAACTGCCGGTTTCAACATCCTTGACATGATCCATGATCCTACTGTCCTTCAGTTATTGTCAAATCTCCGGTATCTCGATGTTTTGCTCCTTCATCTTGTCTACTTTCAGCTTCTGGGTCCTGAGTTCTTCACCAATTGCCTTATTGTCAAATATTGCTTCTTGTAGGTCCATCTTAACTTCCTGATGTAACACTCCAGATCCTGGTGAATACACCAGCTAAGGTTAACACTCCACGTTTGCAGATAGATGCTCCATCAGCTTTCTACCATCCAATCCTTCCATGCATCTGCATGCTTTAACTCCGCACGGTGACAATAGCATAGGCGGGCGATAACATCATGGATAGCCGTGTTTTTTTTATTTTTTATTTTGCTCTTGTCATTTCCATGAGTTAATAACTCCTGCCTTAGGGTTCTCTTGACAAAACTTTGAGTTACTAACTCTCCATGCTCCGGTCTTTCTCCGATACACCTTGATCTCGGTATTGATAACTTCCATAGTCTGCCAGGTTCCATAAAGGTAGCCTTCCTGGGTCATACAAATTTGGGAATTCTTCAGAGCCTTCAAATTCTCCAAGTCTTCGGAGTCTTCAACAGTTGTAGTTTCCATTTACACGGTAAAATCCTCTTCATTCCAAATGGTCTTAGTTGTCCGATATCTTGTCTCCTTGGAGTGGTCTCATCAGTCAAATCTTCGAGTGGTCAAAAGGGAAAAGGGGTATGGTCTCACTTAAAAGGGGAATATTTGAATACACTCAGAAGAGAAGAGAGGTAAAAGATCTTTTGAAAGGGAAAGTTGTAGAGAAAAATCTTTGCTATTGGCTTGCCAGTTTCTAGGGTCACGTCCTACGGTCAACATGTGCTCTGATACCATCTTGTAGCGACCCGACCCGAATGGATCAAGTCTCTGTGCTTATGTGTCATCCCTGGATCAGTATGCTGACACACACAGTACTCGAAGGATTTATAACAGAGGTAAATCACATGTATAAAGTAACGTAAATACTATTACCTCAATCCAAAATATAGCGGAAGCAACAAGGTTGTGGATTCCCATCAACACCAACGGCAAAGTTGAGTATAGGAAATCGTAACCCTAACGTACCACTTACTCGTCGTCTGAAAAGTCTGCAACATGAAAAGTTGCAGCCCAAAAACGGGTCAGCACATGGAATATGCTGGCAATGTAACACATAGAGAGTAATGAAAGAATAGGCTATACTACATGCATATATGGCTGGTGGAAAGCTCTATGATTACAGTTTTTGCGAAAAGCCAATTTTTCCCTACTTCAAAGGAATAAAATTTATTTAACTATCATGGTGGTTGTTAAACATTGAGAATGGTTGACAGCATCCTCAATCCCAATTAAAAGTACTCATTAAACCCAAACAAATTATAATAAGTAACGTGTTGAGATCAACAGGATAATCCAAGAACTAGATACTCAAAATGTCCATAACCGGGGACACGGCTAATCATGATTAGTTTGTTACTCTGCAGAGGTTTGCGCACTTTTCCCACAAGACTCGATCGCCTCCGTTTGGTTTCTCGCACTACAGGGTGTTTGAGAAGGCGGATGACCGAGAC
>NW_021299145.1:0-1240 GCF_002162155.2 Triticum dicoccoides
CCCTCTTCGGGCTCCGACCATCATCGCCGTCGAATTCGCCGTCTCCAGCGCGTCCCCGAGCCCGCTTCGACGCCCACTGCAACCGCGGTGAGCCCCCGAGTCGTTTCCCCCTTCTCCCCTGGTCTCTTTCGACCTCTAGGCCTTAGCCCCACCTTGGCCGAGAGCTCCACGCCGCCGGCGATGTCGCCGTCGTGGCCACGGTCACCGTAGCGCCCAACCGAGCACACTATCGTGCTCCACGCCTCACTAGGAGCACGCAGCACGCACCAACGCCTCCCCAAACCCCCTGCAACGCCGACTCCGACCGCACCCGAACTCCGGCGGCCGCAGCCGAGCTCGCCGCCGTCGACTCCGGCCACCCCAGGCCCAGCCACGGCCACCGTTCGACGCGCGGGAGCAAGAGCTCTCCAACGAGCCCAAGAACGGCCTCGCCCGGGCCCTGTAGCGCGATCCCGCATCGCGCCGCCGTCTCGGGCCTCGCCGGCGTCACGTCGCCGGTGGGTTTGACCCACTTTGACCACGGCAGGAACCCCCCTGAGTCCCTGACAGGTGGGCCCAGCCCTGTAGCTAATTAGGATTAGCGCTAACCACTGTTAGTTAACCCCCTGACACTGACTAGTGGGCCCCAGCGCCACTAATTAGTAATTAGGATTAATTTAACCCTGTTTAACCCCCCTGTCACTGACGTGTGGGCCCCACACGTCAGGTTTGACCTCAGCCAGCCGCAGTTGACCACTGACGTCATGCTGACGTCATGCTGGCGCAATAATTATATTTCTGGATTTAAATTAAATCAGGAAATTCTAGAATATTACTTAAACTTCAAAAATTCATAACTTTTATTCTGTAACTCCAAATTGGACAAATTATATATGAAAAATGATCAGAAAAATCCAATCTATCCATCTGTACTATGTTCATGCATGATCAAACAAGTTAAATTGATGTTTCAAGCAGAACAAGGAAAAGCACTTTAAAAGGCCATATTTGAATTTGAAATTTGAATCCTTGATTCAAATTTGTTCAAACCCTTCTGGTTTTAGTTGCATTAGCCCAACACACTCATATTGCTATGTTTCATGCATGCATCATATTGTTGCACATTGTTTGGTGATGGTTGTGTGTCGGTGTCCTTTGCGACAGGTTCTGCCTCCGAGGAGTACCGCGATTACCCTAACGAAGAACCGTATCAGTGCATCGAACCATCAGGCAAGCAACCAACCATTTGATCATATCGATA
>NW_021299146.1:0-1113 GCF_002162155.2 Triticum dicoccoides
TATTCATCGCGTGACATTTCCCCGAAGGGACAGACACAGGAACGAAGAAGGACACATGCCGGCCAACCTAAGTGTTCCGGAGCAGTAGCAAGCTACCATGGCTCGGTGGAAACACTAGGAGACATTTCCCGGTAAGAGAGGCTACTAAAGATAAACAACTAGATGGTCAGATCCCACACATACCAAGCATTTCAATAGCATACACACAATATGCTCGATATGTGCAAATACAACATGGCATCACAACATGACTCTACGACTCAAGTAATTTATTCAATAGGCTCCGAGGAGCGAGATATTACAAACATGGGTCTCATGACCCAACAATCAGAGCATACAAGTCAAAGCACAAGCGGAAGCTATCATGTCTGGGTACAGACATCTATAACTGAAAAAGGCTGAGAAGCCTGACTATCTACCAGATCCTGCCGGGGCACAAGATCGTAGCTGAGGTAACAAGCTAAATGTCGAAGTCCACGCGGTACTACTAGCGAGACCGAAATCTCTCTGCAAAACATAAAATAGGCAAACGTGAGTACAAATGTACCCAGCAAGACTTACATCAGAACTAACTACATATGCATCATTTTCAACAAGGGGATGGTGGGGTTTAACTGCAGCAAGCCAGCTTTGACTCGGTGGCTATCCTAAACTACGACTGCAATGTAACTCTTTTGAGGTGGCGCACACGAGTCCACATATTCACCATACCAATACACCACTATGGATCCGCTCCCGTCTCCCTACGAGAACGCCATCCATAGCACTCACGCTTATCTTGCGTATTTTAGAGTATCCACTTTCACTTGTCTATGAACTGATATAAGCAACCCAGAAGTCCTTTTCCGCGGACACGGCTATTCGAATAGATGATGTTAACCCTGCAGGGGTGTACTTCTTCATACATGTTTCCACCACTTAGCGTCTGCACACGACATGTGCTCGGCAGACTTCAAGCGAAAGCCGACGTGGGTGTAGACCACGACCTACCTAAACACTCAAGTCTCTAGTCCAGGTTTATCGCCTATTCGGGTTCCATCCATGAGGAGATCCGACCGGAGTTTCGCTCACAGCCCCAAACGATGTGAACAGGGTTCCATGACACCAAACGGG
>NW_021299147.1:0-750 GCF_002162155.2 Triticum dicoccoides
CCGTTCGTCCGCCACACCCCCCTAACCTATCGAACTCGCAACTTTCCCCCCCTCCGGCTCCTCTGCCCGAAAACACGGAACCCCGGGAATACTTCCCGGATGCTTCCCCCCTTCACCGGTATCACCTCCTACCGCGTAGAACACGTCTAGCTCTGCCTGTTATCCTGTTATGCACTTGCTTGCTATGTATTTACTGTTTCTCCCCCCTCTTCTCTCCGGTAGACTACGAGACCGACGCTGCTGTTAACCAGTTCGACTACGGAGTTGACGACTCCTCTCTCTTGCCAGAGCAACCAGGCAAGCCCCCCCCCTTGATCACCAGATATCGTCGATTCTACTCTATACTACTTGCATTAGAGTAGTGTAGCATGTTACTGCTTTCGTTAATCCTATTCTGATGCATAGCCTGACATTGTCGCTACATCTGTTGATACCTTACCTGCAATCCTATATGCTTAGTATAGGATGCTAGTTTATCATCATTGGCCCTACATTCTTGTCAGTCTGCCTTGCTATACTATCGGGCCGTGATCACTTGGGAGGTGATCACGGGTATATACTATACATACATACATACTATACAGATGGTGACTAAAGTCGGGTCAGCTCATTGAGTACCCGCAAGTGATTCTGACGAGGGGGCTGAAAGGACAGGTGGCTCCATCCCGGTAGAGGTGGGCCTGGGTTCCCGACGGCCCTCGACTGTTACTTTGTGGCGGAGCGACAGGGCAGGTTGAGACCACCTAGGAG
>NW_021299148.1:0-1425 GCF_002162155.2 Triticum dicoccoides
ACACATAGCAATACACATTACACGTACGCATAACATGCAAGTATGTGCTGTACAACATGGCATCACAGCATAACTCAACAACTCATATAGATAAAGGCTCAGAAGAGCCGTCATAGCATATATTGCAAACAGGGGTCACAAGACCCATCATACAGAGCATACAAGCAACAAGCGGAAGCATTACATGTCTGGGTACAGACATCTACAAAAGAAAAAGGCTGAAGAGCCTGACTATCTACAACATCCGATCAAGATCGTAGCTGAGGTACTAGCTACTAGTCGAAGTCCAAGAGAACCCTAGTAAGACCGAAGTCTCAGCTGCAAAAACATAAATAAAGCAACATGAGTACAAAGGTACTCAGCAAGACTTACATCAGATCCTATCGTACATGCATTTGTATCAAGAGGGTAATGTGGGGTTTAGTTGCAGCAAGCCAGCTTTGACTCTGTGGCTATCCTATTCTACGACTACCAGAAACTCTTGAGGTGAAACAACGTACACGAGTCCACTAATCACCACACAAAACACCACTATGGATTCATTCCCGTCTCCCTACGAGAAGGCCATCCATAGCACTCACACTTGTCTTGAGCATTTTAGGGTATCCACTTCAAGTTGTCTATGTACCATGTAAGCATCCAAGAAGTCCATAACCGCGGACCCGGCTATTCGAATAGATCATGTTAACCCTGCAGGGGTGTACTTCTTCACACACGCTCTCGCCACTTACCGCCATGTACACGTCATGTATCTCGGCAACCTTCAAGCGGAAGCCTGGCGAGGGTGTCGGCCACGACCTGACTAACCCCACAAGACTCTAGTCCAGGTTTATCGCCTATTCGGGTTCTATCCGCAAGGAGATCCGGCCGGGGTGTCGCTTACGGCCCCAAACGATGTGTACAGGGTTCCCGAGCCCACCATCCGGGTGCCACTCGGTACACCGGGCCACGTGTGCCTAGTCTGTCCCAAGCCCACCCTGCCGGGTGCCACTTGGTAGAAAAATAGCACTACCTACAAACACCAGAAACTAGTTGCGACTCCTGGACAGAGACCAAGTTGGCTAATAAGTCGAGAGGGGTCGAGTTACCGGAACCCAATGTGTGGTAGTATCGAGTCATTGGACAACATACACAGAACTCAGGGCTTAAGGACGGTTCCAGTGAGACAACCCACCATGTACTCCTACATGGCCTCTCACCGCTACCTTTACCAAATCGTGTTCACACACTTCACTCTCAGCATCAGAACATATCGTAACACTCCAATTCATTCCCAATGAATCAGACCTGACACAACTCTAAGCAATAGCAGGCATAGCATGGTAGGAACACAACAATGGCTTCAATCAACTCCTACACATGCTAGTGGGTTTCAACTATTTACTGTGGCAATGACAGGTCATGCAGAGGAATGGGTTCAACTAC
>NW_021299149.1:0-746 GCF_002162155.2 Triticum dicoccoides
TTATATCAACACGACATACGTACATATATCCATTGTCATATATAAAAACTTTCTATATATGAACAAAAAACTTTCTATGAATAAAAAACATTTTTGACATATTTCCCAAGTGTTGTTTATACATGGAAAAATATGTTATCGGGGAGGGGGTATATCGACCCCCCCTCATGTCGAAGTTATCGGGGAGGGGGTATCAACTCCCCCCCCCCTCATGTTGAATTCCCGAGAGAGTTAGGAACCGGAGGGGGACTCCTCCCCCTCATGTCTGATGAGTTTTTACTCCCTCCCTCCCATGTAACATTCATCGAACAAACTTAATACGAGTTTTAACAGAAAACATTCGTCGAACTAAATTACAACAGAAAAAATGTACTAATCTAAAATGCACAAAAATGCTCGAAGAAGAAGAAATAGACTAACCTAAAATTTACTAACCTAAAATGCACTAACAACAACTAACCTAAAATGCACTATAAATCAACTAACCTAAAATGCACTAACCTAAACCAACTAACTCAACATATGAAGAAGGAAATGCTATCAGAGAGGGGGTATATCGACCCCCCTCATGTATCCACATACATACATCTATACATACATACATCCATCTATGGTTCATCATTGGAAAAAAATGCATCATCCATGGATCATCATTTCTCATATATATCCATCTATTGCCACATACAAATATAAATGGAAAAAAATGCAATGAAAAAATACATATATGAAAAAAATACATATATACT
>NW_021299150.1:0-981 GCF_002162155.2 Triticum dicoccoides
CTGCAAGATGGAGGAGAACAGTTCTGTCAGTGAGCATATACTCAAAATGTCTGGGTATAATAATCACTTGATTCAATTGGGAGTTAATCTTCCGGATGATTGCGTCATTGACAGAATTCTCCAATCACTGCCACCAAGCTACAAGAGCTTCGTGATGAACTATAATATGCAAGGGATGAACAAGACTATTCCCGAGCTCTTCGCAATGCTGAAAGCTGCGGAGGTAGAAATCAAAAAGGAGCATCAAGTGTTGATGGTTAACAAAACCACTAGTTTCAAGAAAAAGGGCAAAGGAAAGAAGAAAGGGAACTTCAAGAAGAACAGCAAGCCAGTTGCTACTCAAGAGAAGAAACCCAAGTCTGGACCTAAGCCTGAAACTGAGTGCTTCTACTGCAAGCAGACTGGTCACTGGAAGCGGAACTGCCCCAAGTATTTGGCGGATAAGAAGGATGGCAAGGTGAACAAAGGTATATGTGATATACATGTTATTGATGTGTACCTTACCAATGCTCGCAGTAGCACCTGGGTATTTGATACTGGTTTTGTTGCTAATATTTGCAACTCGAAACAGGGGCTACGGATTAAGCGAAGATTGGCTAAGGACGAGGTGACGATGCGCGTGGGAAACGGTTCCAAAGTCGATGTGATCGCAGTCGGCACGCTACCTCTACATCTACCTTCGGGATTAATATTAGACCTAAGTAATTGTTATTTGGTGCCAGCGTTGAGCATGAACATTATATCTGGATCTTGTTTAATGCGAGACGGTTATTCATTTAAATCAGAGAATAATGGTTGTTCTATTTATATGAGTAATATCTTTTATGGTCATGCACCCTTGAAGAGTGGTCTATTCTTATTGAATCTCGATAGTAGTAATACACATATTCATAATGTTGAAGCCAAAAGATGCAGAGTTGATAATGAAAGTGCAACTTATTTGTGGCACTGTCGTTTAGGTCATATCGGTATAAAGCGCAT
>NW_021299151.1:0-538 GCF_002162155.2 Triticum dicoccoides
ACGCGAGTCGAGGCGGACGTCGTCGCGGTAGCGACGACGGACGCCGAGACGAGCACGTGACAACACTGCCACCCTGTCTTAGCGTAACGCGAGTCGAGGCGGACGTCATCGCGGTAGCGACAATGGACGCCGAGACGAGCACCTGACACCACTGCCTCCCTGTCTTAGCGTAACCCGAGTCGAGGCGGACGTCGTCGCGGTAGCGACGACGGACGCCGAGACGAGCACGTGACACCAGTGCCACCCTGTCTTAGCGTAACGCGAGTCGAGGCGGACGTCGTTGCGGTAGCGACGACGGACGCCGCGACGAGCACGTGACAGCACTACCTCCCTTTTTTAGCGTAACGCGAGTCGAGGCGGACGTCGTCACGGTAGCGACGACTGACGCCGAGACGAGCACGTGACACCATTGCCAACCTGTGTTAGCGTAACGCGAGTCGAGGCGGACGTCGTCGTGGTAGCGACGACGGACGACGAGACGAGCACGGGACACCAGTGTCATCCTGTCTTAGCGTAACGCGAGTCGAGGCGGACGTCG
>NW_021299151.1:3885-4425 GCF_002162155.2 Triticum dicoccoides
AGATGAGCACGTGACATCACTGCCACCCTGTCTTAACGTAACGCGAGCCGAGGTGGACGTCGTCGCGGTAGCGACGATGGACGCCGAGACGAGCACGTGACACCACTCCCACCCTGTCTTAGCGTCACGCGAGTCGAGGCAGACGTCGTCGCGGTAGCAACGACGGACACCGAGACGAGCACGTGACACCACTGCCACCCTGTCTTAGCGTCACGCGAGTCGAGGCGGACGTCGTTGCGGTAGCGACGACGGACGCCGAGATGAGCACGTGACACCACTGCCACCCTGTCTTAGCGTAACGCGAGTCGAGGCGGACGTCGTTGCGGTAGCAACGACGGACGCCGAGACGAGCACGTGACACCACTGCCACCCTGTCTTAGCGTAACGCGAGTCGAGGCGGACGTCGTCGCGGTAGCGACCACGGACGTCGAGACGAGCACGTGACACCACTGCCACCCTGTCTTAGCGTAACGGGAGTCGAGGCGGACATCGTCGCGGTAGCGAGGACGGACGTCGAGACAAGCACGTGACACCACTGCC
>NW_021299151.1:7958-8393 GCF_002162155.2 Triticum dicoccoides
CTTAGCGTAACGCGAGTCGAGGCGGACGTCGTTGCGGTAGCGACGTCGGACGCTGAGACGAGCACCTGACAGCACTGCCTCCCTTTTTTAGCGTAACGCGAGTCGAGGCGGACGTCGTCGCGGTAGCGACGACAGACGCTGAGACGAGCACGTGACACCATTGCCAACCTGTCTTAGCATAACGCGAGTCGAGGCGGACGTCGTCGCGGTAGCGATGACGGTCGATGAGACGAGCACGGGACACCAGTGTCACCCTGTCTTAGCGTAACGCGAGTCGAGGCGGACGTCGTCGCGGTAGCGACGACGAACGCCGAGACGAGCACGTGACACCAGTGCCATCCTGTCTTAGCATAACGCGAGTCGAGGCGGACGTCGTCGCGGTAATGACGACGGACGCCGAGATGAGCACGTGACACCAGTGCCACCCTGTCTTAG
>NW_021299152.1:0-902 GCF_002162155.2 Triticum dicoccoides
TCTCCGAGGTGTGCCCCCCCCCCTCACGGACGCCGCCGCCGCCGGCACCTGGAGGGGGGAAACGGACGCGTCGGGTCTACACGGAGTGGATGTAGCTGTGGGTTTGGCCCGGATGTTGCTCCAAAGTGTTCCTCTGGGCCGACCTAACACAACCGGGTGGAGAGGTCCACTGGTCAAAGCCCGTCCGTGCAAAGTCAAAGGGCTAGATCCCGTGGTCAAACGCTACAGGGTTAGCCGGGACGGGGGCCCTGGGGGGTAGCAATGCCACCGGAGCGTCGTACCGGGCCCTCATACATGCGGGGTGGTGTTGTGGCATGTCCGAAGAGGCGGCACGCGTCTCCGGGTTGTGGCCCCCCTCACGGACGGCAATGAAACGGTAGTAGACGTTCCGCGGTAACGATGCAGCGTGAATATTATTAAATACTTGGAGCGCGATAAAATCATGAGTTTTTTACACAACGTGGGCACATGTGTTATAGGAGTGATGGTAATTTTTCATAATTTTTTGTGATGGAGAAGTATCTGAACACTTCCCTCTACGCGGATTGCTCTTCGCACGTCTACGACTGTGGCCGGCGGCCTCCGGGGGCTAGCATACCGTCAAATCTTGCGTAGGCGGCCTCTCACAAATCTGGAAGTGTTGAGGCGGTTGCAAACGCCCAGCACGCGTCTCCGGGGTGTGCCCCCCCCCCTCACGGACGCCGCCGCCGCCGGCACCTGGAGGGGGGAAACGGACGCGTCGGGTCTACACGGAGTGGATGTAGCTGTGGGTTTGGCCCGGATGTTGCTCCAAAGTGTTCCTCTGGGCCGACCTAACACAACCGGGTGGAGAGGTCCACTGGTCAAAGCCCGTCCGTGCAAAGTCAAAGGGCTAGATCACGTGGTCAAACGCTACAGGGTTA
>NW_021299153.1:0-836 GCF_002162155.2 Triticum dicoccoides
GAAGCCTTGAAGGGAAATTTTGTGAAGATATATTGATTCAGGGAAGATGAAGAGGAACCATCGGGATAGGCTTCTGAATATTGGCGACGTCACTACTCCGGCAGGCCGCTCAAATGCCTCCTCAATTAATCTTATGGAACGTGTGGGATAGTGGGAATTAACTGAAAGTACATAGTGGATGGTGGCTTGAGGTCGCGACGCGCTGGTAAAAAACCATCGGGGGGAAATATGCCAGCAAGGATGCTATGTGAGCCTGGAGAAGAAACAAAGAATGAAGAGATGAACTGATGTGGTTGACGCTGCCACACCTTCATACACAGACGCTGCTAGGGAGAAGTCGCCTCGTGAAGTACATCGGGGCGAGGATGTGAAGGAAAACTGTTTTTATTCGAAGCCTTGAAGGCAAATTTTGTGAAGATATATTGATTCAGGGAAGATGAAGAGGAACCATCGGGATAGGCTTCTGAATATGGGCGACGTCACTACTCCGGCAGGCCGCTCAAATGCCTCCTCAATTAATCTTACGGAACGTGTGGGATAGTGGGAATTAACTGAAAGTACATAGTGGATGGTGGCTTGAGGTCGCGACGCGCTGGTAAAAAACCATTGGGGGGAAATATGCCAGCAAGGATGCTATGTGAGCCTGGAGAAGAAACAAATAATGAAGAGATGAAATTATGTGGTTGACGCTACCGCATCTTCATACACAGACGCCGCTAGGGAGAAGTCGCCTCGTGAAGTACATCGGGGCGAGGATGTGAAGGAAAACTGTTTTTATTCGAAGCCTTGAAGGCAAATTTTGTGAAGATATATTGATTCAGGGAAGATGAAGAGGA
>NW_021299154.1:0-973 GCF_002162155.2 Triticum dicoccoides
TTGCACTGTCGACAACCTCGATGGTGCATGTTTCTCCTTGTTTCATCGTCTTGGTTGCGCCACGCTTTGACGACGTACTCGATTGTTTCGACGATCCGGCCGAGGGCTAAAATAAGAAAGAGAGTCGCGCGCGTTAGTCCACACATATTTATTCAAATCAGTTAGTTTGTATCACCAGAGGCTCAATGTATATATATATACCTCGGCGCCGGAGGTGGTTGCTACTTCCATTTGAAGATCGTCGTTTATCGACGTTTGTTCGGCATCATCTTGCTGACGGCGCCCTTCATCTTCACCGTCAAGGTTCAGATAAGAAGAGATATCATCTTCTTCTTGTCCGGTCGGCACATATAGAATATCGCCGTTTATGATGCCGAACATATGTGCTTCACCGTCCAGATCATAGTTGTCCATAATCGGGTCAGCTCTATCGTCCGCCATTATGTCAGTCCTGAAAACATGTAGTAAAAGAAAATTAATTAAGTGAAGAAGGGGGGCGGTGGCGGTGGCGGTGGCGAAAGGGCGGTGGCAAAAGGAGGGGGCGAGGAAGGGGTGGGAGAGGGTGTCGCGGTAGAGCGCGAGACGGGGCGGCAGACGACGGCGTCACGGAGAGGGAGGCGAGGACAACACACATTTATAACCGCGCGCATCGCCGCCCCCCTCGCCGCCCCCTCTCCGTATATACGTTTTTTTGTTAATTATCAAATTTTACGGTTTTTTTTGTTAATTATCAAGTTTTAAGTTATTTTACCGTTTTTGTTAAACTAATTAACTAGTTAAAATTAAAAAGAACAAAAAAAATTCCCTCTCTCTCTCTCTCTCTCTCTCGATCATCGCTCTCTGTACAGCGTTGAGGGCGGCGAGGCCGGCGGCCCGAGGTGGATTGGGGGGCGGCGTTGAGGGCGGCGAGGCCGGCCGGCGGCGTTGAGGGCAGCGAGGCCGGCCGGCGGCGTTGAGGGCAGCGAGGCCGGCC
>NW_021299155.1:0-1774 GCF_002162155.2 Triticum dicoccoides
TTCTACTTCCTCCCTCCGTGTACACGGATCTTTTTTCAACCTGATACTAGAGGCGGCACGCAGCGGGGTGATTTCGCGGATTCGCAAGTTTGGAAACAGGCAAAGGCCGCGTATTTGTAACCCTTCTGAAGGTGGAATGTTGTAACGCTTTCTGCTTCCCCCGGCCCTCTTTTAGTGCATGCTCTCTGTTATATTAATGGTTACCCATTTAGATTTTGATTTTTCACAAGATCTGCCAAATATATGATTTAAGGTGGAGTTCATTCGGTTTCTTGACAAGAAAGTGTGCTCTAGCCAAACAAATCAGTGGTGTTGCTTCAAAGCAATGCCGAACCTGGAGAGCCACCCTGGCATCTATCAATGCTACATCATAACTGAAGAAATAATTTTGAATTTACCAGCTATGATCAATGCAGCTAGGGCCGGCAACATCTATCTATAGTGATACCCCTTTGTTTGTACTAGTAATTTTGTTTGTACCCTTTCTTTTTTTTCAACCGTAAAAATGGATGTTTGGAACCGGGTCCGTTCTACTTCCTCCCTTTGTGTACACGGATCTTTTTTCAACCTGATACTAGAGGCGGCACATAGCGGGGTGATTTCGCGGATTCGCAAGTTTGGAAACGGGCAAAGGCCGCCCATTTGTAACCCTTCTGAAGGTGGAATGCTGTAACGCTTTCCGCTTCCCCCGGCCCTCTTTTAGTGCACGCTCTCTTTTATATTAATGGTTACCCATTTAGATTTCGATTTTTCACAAGATCTGCCAAATATATGATTTAAGGTGGAGTTCATTCGGTTTCTTGACAAGAAAGTGTGCTCTAGCCAAACAAATCAGTGGTGTTGCTTCAAAGCAATGCCGAACCTGGAGAGCCACCCTGGCATCTATCAATGCTACATCATAACTGAAGAAATTATTTTGAATTTACCAGCTATGATCAGTGCAGCTAGGGCCGGCAACATCTATCTATAGTGATACTCCTTTGTTTGTACTAGTAATTTTGTTTGTACCCTTTCTTTTTTTTCAACCGTAAAAATGGATGTTTGGAACCGGGTCCGTTCTACTTCCTCCCTTTGTGTACACGGATCTTTTTTCAACCTGATACTAGAGGGGGCACGCAGCGGGGTGATTTCGCGGATTCGCAAGTTTGGAAACGGGCAAAGGCCGCCCATTTGTAACCCTTCTGAAGGTGGAATGTTGTAACGCTTTCCGCTTCCCCCGGCCCTCTTTTTGTGCATGCTCTCTGTTATATTAATGGTTACCCATTTAGATTTTGATTTTTCACAAGATCTTCCGAATATATGATTTAAGGTGGAGTTCATTCGGTTTCTTGACAAGAAAGTGTGCTCTAGCCAAACAAATCAGTGGTGTTGCTTCAAAGCAATGCCGAACCTGGAGAGCCACCCTGGCATCTATCAATGCTACATAATAACTGAAGAAATTATTTTGAATTTACCAGCTATGATCAATGCAGCTAGGGCGGGCAACATCTATCTATAGTGATACCCCTTTGTTTGTACTAGTAATTTTGTTTGTACCCTTTCTTTTTTTTCAACCGTAAAAATGGATGTTTGGAACCGGGTCCGTTCTACTTCCTCCCTCCGTGTACACGGATCTTTTTTCAACCTGATACTAGAGGCGGCACATAGCGGGGTGATTTCGCGGATTCGCAAGTTTGGAAACGGGCAAAGGCCGCCCATTTGTAACCCTTCTGAAGGTGGAATGTTGTAACGCTTTCTGCTTCCCCCGGCCCTCTTTTAGTGCATGCTCTCTGTT
>NW_021299156.1:0-1493 GCF_002162155.2 Triticum dicoccoides
ATAGATGTTGCCGGCCCTAGCTGCACTGATCATAGCTGGTAAATTCAAAATAATTTCTTCAGTTATGATGTAGCATTGATAGATGCCAGGGTGGCTCTCCAGGTTCGGCATTGCTTTGAAGCAACACCACTGATTTGTTTGGCTAGAGCACACTTTCTTGTCAAGAAACCGAATGAACTCCACCTTAATTCATATATTTGGCAGATCTTGTGAAAAATCAAAATCTAAATGGGTAACCATTAATATAACAGAGAGCATGCACAAAAAGAGGGCCGGGGGAAGCGGAAAGCGTTACAACATTCCACCTTCAGAAGGGTTACAAATGGGCGGCCTTTGCCCGTTTCCAAACTTGCGAATCCGCGAAATCACCCCGCTGCGTGCCACCTCTAGTATCAGGTTGAAAAAAGATCCGTGTACACGGAGGGAGGAAGTAGAACGGACCCGGTTCCAAACATCCATTTTTACGGTTGAAAAAAAAGAAAGGGTACAAACAAAATTACTAGTACAAACAAAGGGGTATCACTATAGATAGATGTTGCCGGCCCTAGCTGCATTGATCATAGCTGGTAAATTCAAAATTATTTCTTCAGTTATGATGTAGCATTGATAGATGCCAGGGTGGCTCTCCAGGTTCGGCATTGCTTTGAAGCAACACCACTGATTTGTTTGGCTAGAGCACACTTTCTTGTCAAGAAACCGAATGAACTCCACCTTAAATCATATATTTGGCAGATCTTGTGAAAAATCGAAATCTAAATGGGTAACCATTAATATAACAGAGAGCGTGCACTAAAAGAGGGCCGGGGGAAGAGGAAAGCGTTACAACATTCCACCTTCAGAAGGGTTACAAATGGGCGGCCTTTGCCCGTTTCCAAACTTGCGAATCCGCGAAATCACCCCGCTATGTGCCGCCTCTAGTATCAGGTTGAAAAAAGATCCGTGTACACAAAGGGAGGAAGTAGAACGGACCCGGTTCCAAACATCCCTTTTTACGGTTGAAAAAAAAAGAAAGGGTACAAACAAAATTACTAGTACAAACAAAGGGGTATCACTATAGATAGATGTTGCCGGCCCTAGCTGCATTGATCATAGCTGGTAAATTCAAAATTATTTCTTCAGTTATGATGTAGCATTGATAGATGCCAGGGTGGCTCTCCAGGTTCGGCATTGCTTTGAAGCAACACCACTGATTTGTTTGGCTAGAGCACACTTTCTTGTCAAGAAACCGAATGAACTCCACCTTAAATCATATATTTGGCAGATCTTGTGAAAAATCAAAATCTAAATGGGTAACCATTAATATAACAGAGAGCATGCACTAAAAGAGGGCCGGGGGAAGCAGAAAGCGTTACAACATTCCACCTTCAGAAGGGTTACAAATACGCGGCCTTTGCCTGTTTCCAAACTTGCGAATCCGCGAAATCACCCCGCTGCGTGCCGCCTCTAGTATCAGGTTGAAAAAAGATCCGTGTACACGGAGGGAGGAAGTAGAA
>NW_021299157.1:0-1096 GCF_002162155.2 Triticum dicoccoides
CTGGTTCTGCTACAAACATGTGAACACGTTGTCCCAGACAAGCATGCCCACATGGTAGTCTTACAATAAAACACTACCGAGTTCTGGTTGGGAACCATCAGCGAGGATATCGAAGTTCTTTCATAAGTCCGGATTAGCTCTTATGAAGATACTCCTTCTCCTTGAACAAATCAGTCAGTGGCTTGGTGTGCTAGGATACACATATGGAATGAAGGTTGCAAGTCTCCAGACCACAGAATACTTCGCACGTGTGCATGACTGACTTGCGATGATTCCAGAGGAAGCAACATTGACTTTCTCGAGTCCATGGCGGCAACTTGCATCAAATGCACATGAACTAGAGGAAGTCACTTCTTACATCCGAACATATGCTTCATGAGCTAGCATGAACAAATGCTTTCAAAAGTTTCCAACACTAGCTTAATGTTCAACAAAATTATGGGGAAGACAAGGATGTTGTCAATGGGCACAACAACAATTCATCTGGGTTTCCCTTTAAAAGGAATTCCATAGTTAAGTGAACAAGTGATAGCATTGGTCAGACCCGAAAGATATAATGGTGTATGCTCGAGGGATCAACCACGAGTAAGACAACATTACGGATATCGTTGGTTCTGGTCTGATTGGATGATAGCCCATACTCCAATCAAAGGTTAGATAAAAATGATAGGTCCAGCAACTGATCACAGGGACCAATCGATGAAGATATCATCTTTCGTCAACACATACTACACAAGAATATCCCTTTGGAACGAACTAAGTCAGGCAAGCTTTTATCTTCCAACTCTCCAAGTTGTTGTCTAGCTTAACCAACTAGCTCAGGGATATCCAACACAGATTCTTGGAGAAGGGTGGTTCACAAGAAACCAACTTGATCACGAGCTCAACACAGCGGTCAGGTGACAACCTGGTAATACTTCCGAGAAGATCTTCGGAAAATCACGAACCACCGATATGTTACTAAGCTCGAGAACAATCTTGCTTTTTGAGGCAAGACGATATGATCAATAGAGCGAAGATTTGAAATAATCCTAACTCATCGATCGAGGAGTGCACCGAGAACAAGGACTAGGTAGCATGATCAACCTTAGAATGA
>NW_021299158.1:0-1496 GCF_002162155.2 Triticum dicoccoides
CGGCGAAGGTCACAGAAGCCCTGCCCGCGTCTTCAAGTTGACGGACGGGAGGTGTCGTAGTGGTTTCTTGCCGAGACATCCTACCAGTGGTTACCTTCTTGCTTTTCCTGGGCTTGAGAGCTGCATCTTCGTCATCATCTGGAATATCGATGACGTTGGGTGGAGCTGCAAGGCAGATCATTCGACCCCAAGTGAGCCACTCGAACGCAATCGACCAAAGAATCAAATTGCAAGAGATTATACCTGGGTTGGAGGTTACTGCATCTTCCATTTCCTCGTCCCGGTATTGGAGAGAAGAGGTTCCTGACATAGCAGCACTGCGAAGACCCACATTCAATCGATTACGTCCGGTTAATTGAGTCGACGAGAAAGACAAGTTAGATGGTTACCCGGAGATAGTAGGAATGGTCACTTTGATCCTAGGCAAAGCTTTTGGCGGCTTGGAGGAGGTGGCTTTCGGCGCTTTCGGCGCCGGAGGCGGCGCAACTTTGGACTGCTTTGGAGCCTTTTCAGTCGGTGTCGGGGAAGACGTCCTAGGACGCTTCGAGGACTGACCAGTCGGCGCGGCCACTAAGTCCCGAGCAGTCGCCGGGTCGTGGGCTTGTTTGGATCTCCTCTCCCTGCGAGGAGGCGAGTCGACTTCTTCGTCACCAGTCGATTCGTCGCTCTCCTCGTCTTCCTTGGCCTCCGAATGCTTCTCGCCGCTCTCGCCACCGCTCCCTTCTTCCTCAGCCTCTTGGTCCTGCACTCCATTGGGCATTGAGTACATGTCGATGAGGGCCTGAAAGGACAATGATCAAAGGAAATTCAATCGACCATAAACAAGATGTCACTCGGTGAATCGAAAAGATACTTGATAAGACAGAATTATACCTGCTCCGGCTGGTGCGAGTTGTCAAATGGAATCACCCTCCTAGACACCCGAGGGTTGTGTTTGTTGCTAGTGATCCCCATCAACCACTTCTCCAAGGTATCCTCGCAGATGTCCTCCGGGTGGATCCAAGTGGAATCCTCGAGCCCAGAGTACATCTACATCGGATGATCGCGGGCCTGAAGAGGTTGGATGCGTCGACCGAGAAAGACCTCCAGCAGGTCCATCCCGGTCACCCCGCCGCGGACAAGATGGACGACCCGCTCGACCAGCACCTTGACCTACGCCTTCTCTTCTGGAACTACCTTCAGGGGGGCAGGCTTCTCCACTCGAGCCAAAGAAAAAGGAGGAAGTCTAGTCGACTGGCCCGGGGTCGGCTGATCCTTGAAGTAGAACCAAGTCGACTGCCAGCCCCGGACCGAGTCGGGAAGAATCATGGCTGGGAAAGTACTCTTACTCTTCATCTGGATCCCCAGACCCCCGCACATCTAGATCACTTGGGTCTTCTCATCACTCGACTTGGCCTTTTTGACCGACTGGGATCGGCAGGTGAAGATGTGTTTGAAAAGGCCCCAGTGCGGTCGACAACCCAAGAAGTTTTCGCACATCGACACAAAAGCGGCCA
>NW_021299159.1:0-1433 GCF_002162155.2 Triticum dicoccoides
TTGTGACATGATATGGCCAATATCATATAGCTCCATTGATCTTCATCTTCGGGGCTCCATGATCATCTTGTCACCGGCTTGACACCATGATCTCCATCATCATGATCTCCATCATCGTGTCTTCATGAAGTTGTCACGCCAACGACTACTTCTACTTCTATGACTAACGTTTAGCAATAAAGTAAAGTAGTTTACATGGCGTTATTCAATGACACGCAGGTCATACAAAAAATAATGACAACTCCTATGGCTCCTGCCGGTTGTCATACTCATCGACATGCAAGTCGTGAATCCTATTACAAAGAACATGATCTCATACATCACAATTCATCATTCATCACAACTTCTGGCCATATCACATCACATGATCAATCGCTGCAAAAACAAGTTAGACGTCCTCTATTTGTTGTTGCATCTTTTACGTGGCTGCAATTGGGTTCTAGCAAGAACGTTTTCTTACCTACGAATCACCACAACGTGATTTTGTCAACTTCTATTTACCCTTCATAAGGGCCCTGTTCATCGATTCCGCTCCAACTAAGGTGGGAGAGACAGACACCCGCCAGCCACCTTATGCAACTTGTGCATGTCAGTCGGTGGAACCGGTCTCACGTAAGAGTACGTGTAAGGTTGGTCCGGGCCGCTTCATCCCACAATACCGTTGAGCAAGAAAAGACTAGTAGAGGCAAGTAAGATGACAAAATCCATGCCCACAACAAAGTTGTGTTCTACTCGTGCAAAGAGAACTACGCATAGACCTAGCTCATGATGCCACTGTTGGGGAACGTTGCAGAAAATTAAAATTTTTCCTACGGTTTCACCAAGATCCATCCATGAGTTCATCTAAGCAACGAGTCTAGGGAGAGAGTTTGCATCTACATACCACTTGTAGATCGCGTGCGGAAGCTTGCAAGGTGATAATGTAGTCGTACTCGACGTGATCCAAATCACCGATGACCAGCGCCAAACAGACGGCACCTCCGCGTTCAACACACGTACAGAACAGCCACGTCTCCTCCTTCTTGATCCAGCAAGGAAGGGAGGAGAGGTTGAGGGAGATGGCACCAGCAGCAGCACGATGGCGTGGTGTTGATGGAGCTGCAGTACTCCGGCAGAGCTTCGCTAAGCACTATGGAGGTGGAGGAGGTGTTGGGGAGGGAGAAGGAGGCAACCAAAGGCCAGGGCGTTCAGGTATGAAGTCCCTCCTCTCCCCCACTATATATAGGGGTGCCAAGGGGGGGTGGCCGGCCCTAGGAGATCCAATCTCCTAGGGGGTGCGGCGGCCAAGGGGGGTTTTCCCTCCCCCCAAGGCACCTAGGAGGTGCCTTACCCTCCTAGGACTCTTGCCCCCTTAAACCCTAGGCGCATGGGCCTATGTGGGGCTGGTGCCCTTGGCCCATTAGGCCAAGGCGCACCCCCCTACAGCCCATGTG
>NW_021299160.1:0-12047 GCF_002162155.2 Triticum dicoccoides
CTTTTGGAGTTACTCAAGAGTACTAAGATTCTATTTATAGTTTAACCCAAGATGCACATCACGTGGCTTCAACTACCACTCTATTTTCTTGCATGACACGACCCGGATGCTGGATGTCCCACGTGTCGGGAAAAGGAGGAAGAACCCAACCAAATCTTCGGTTGTGCTCTCGGATTAGACTAGTTGTGCTAACTTAAAATTTTTATTGTGTAATAGAATGGATGCAAGTTTTGGTATTGGGAAGAAGAGTACATCGATATATTGATAGAGCGCAATTTAGTAGATGTTCTAGTACTTTTAGCTAGCATAGAGGCTAGAGATGAGACTATTGCACTTGTTGATACTCCTACTAGAATAGAGGCTAGACATGAGACTAGATGTGAGGAAGCAACGTCTACTTGTTTACACTCGAAGAAGAAAGAAGCACACAAGATCGAGCCTCCGCGGATCAACAATGAATGCATCGAGAAGGCGCTAATCCAACTTACAGGAGCAGTTATGGAAGTTGGATATCTTCTAAAATGTATTTTTGTGGTTCTTGTTTTCTTTGGTCTTGCTTTTCTAGTCAAAATTATCATTGGAGTTCGTGCAAACGGAGGTCTGTTTGGGGTCGTGCGTTGGAGTTGGCCTTACAAGTGGGACCGCAGTTGAGGAAACCGACTATCGGCAAACCCCCACCTCACCCGCCACGCGATGGCTAAAGTTAGAGAAACGACGAGGTTGAAGAGATTGCTCTAGCACGGACTCCAAGAAATATGGTGTCAGATGGATGTCGTGGTGGTGGCGTGTGCCGTATTCCTGGACATGAATGCTTGTTCTGGCCCATGCCACCCTACTACTCCTACTACTTATATAGTACTCCTACTAGTAGTATCGAGGATTCGAGGTGATGGTTACATACAGCGAACACATTAACATATGGCTATAGTAAAAACACCCGCCCGACGCGCGAAGCATGTGAAGCTAGTAAAAATAGTGTACTACTATTGTTGATTGGCCTCATCCCATAACCTGTTGCAATGCATGTACAATTATGTATTCGGAAAATATTTTTTTGCCTCGTCACACCACTCACTCAGAGAAGCGACTCGAAAGCCATTCATAAATTTAGTAACTTTATCACAGGCATATCGTTTTATTACATACAACAGGTCATCAACCCACATCGACACCAAGGATACATTATAAATACTAAAGTTTTCATCACACAACAAAAAACAAGAAATGAAATGGACTTCAACTCAACCAATCCTCGGTGTTGGAAATGCTTGCTTTGAACCACAAGTGATTCTCTGGGACGGGCCATCTATTGTCAATCTCGAGACCAATGCAGGACTGATCATCCAGGCTGAAGCGGCCTACTATATCAGTACCAGGGTAGGGAACCACCCAAATGTCCGAGGTATAGACATAGTTGCTTCTCATAAATGGTACTAGTAACGTTGTGTCAACAGCAATTGGATCGCCTTTCACCATCATCGGATAGTTTTGTCCAAGGAAGAGCGAGTTTTCTCCAAGACTATCAATTCTATACCAGGGAGAAGGTGTTGGCGCTAGCACACTAGTATCCATCCAGAATACCATGCAACGGGTGTTGGAATAGGTTCGGAGAATGTGACCATGGGAGACAACACGTGCTCCATCAGTCTTAACAAACTTAGTGTGTTGTATACAGACAAGAAGAGGTGATCCATCGGAATTAGTTGCCAGGCGCCACTGAGTATATAAGTGATGCTTGTCCTTATGCTCATGATCATCACCATCGTCATCTCCCCCTTGGTTATAAATTTTTCAAGTATAGGCGATGGAATGTTCATAGGACCTCGGAAACACAAGAAGAAGGTTAATTAGTAAAGGGAAACTTGCTAACCTGCATGCATGTGGATGAAACAATTATAATTACGATGGAAGACAAATGTACCGAAAGTACGAGGATCCCATGCAAAAATAGTGCCATGAGTGGTGGAAGCAAACACAAGACCCTCGTATTGAATTGCATCACAGTACACATCCGTGTATAGAAACTGATTTTTGAGCAATATCCATCGAGTCGAACCACCAAGGACGGCCACAAGCTTGTAAAAGACAGCAACAACTTCATGGTTCTTGTAATTCCAAGAGCGGTTGGGAACTCGACAAATTGCTATCTTCCGTAGGAGACCGTCACCATGATAGTATTTGAACGTGCATACAATACCGGTGTGCTCAACCTATGGGCAGTCTGCTGAGATTTTTCAAAGTGGAACCCGGTGACGAGTGTACACATTCACAAGTTCCCACTCGCAGTTGTACCCAATATAAAGAACCCAATCTCCGTTTGCACCTGCCCAATCCTTGCCCTCAAGCGATGGCATCTTAACATCATACGTATCATTATCAAGCGGCATCAACTTGCACAAGGTGAGGTCTCCATCGTCCCGGCGCCAGTAGTCATCAGGGTCACGGCGAAGAAGATAGGGGAGATCAAACTGCTCCTTGACCCTTGGGTTCCTTGTAATGATGTTATTAGTTGAGTCGAGAATGGTCTTGAACGAACCTGCCATGCTAGCCGAGGTGATGACGTCGCACCGATCAATGAGTTCCTCCACCACGTCATCTTTTAGATCGGGGCAAGAATAACGGGGTCGTTTTCGGCCTGTTCCCTCCATGGAGAAGACGATCGAACAATGGCAGAAGGAAGGGTGAAGGAAAATGGAGGAGGGAGAGGAAGAGCGTGCGACAGTAGTTCCAAATCGAGAGGGAAAGGCGAAGAGTCGGTGTACGGTTGCCAGTTTGCCACGGTACACGAAGAGGCGCCCCCGCCTACACGTCCGTTCGGAAATACTAGTATAAAAGGACTCGTCGTCGTCTCACTGATATGTTGGAACGGGACCACATGTCAATGAAACATGGTGTGTAATTTCTCATGCAAAATGGGATCTGGCCGCATTGGTCCGAGGTGCCGCATTAGTTTATTTTATTTTTTGAAAGTTTGCCTCATTAGTTATCGACCTTAATTTTTTTTAACATACAATCTGAATGGATAGCTCCTGTGGTCATCACACATGAGCGTATATAGTGATGGTTGATTCGCCCGAGCAACTTATTACTGTGGGAATATGTGAGTACCAGCGGATTCAAGGAACAGTAAAATGATGGTTGCTTCATTCGAGCAACTTACTGTGGCGAAGGTGGGGCTCTGTGATTTGACTTCTCACTAGTCATTACTACTGCGGCGCAACGACCGGGGTGAATCTTTCCCTGAAGTTGTGTTGTGCACTCAATATTGTTCCATGGCAGGTGGAGCCAGATGAAGGATGTCCAACATGTCGGCGAAACGAAGTTGAATTGTTTCTGGCATTGCTATCAATCCTTCAGGATTTGTTTATATGTATGCATAATATTAATGAAATTGTACTGTGATGCTATGAAGGTTTCAACTGTGGTTCCTCCAGGAAAAAAAGGTTTCAACTTAGGATTCATGTGTCTTGCCTCGAGATTATCTCGTTACAACATTCCATCAAATACAAATGAAACTACCATGGCTACCATGGCTAATACATCTCAATGGTTCGTAGATCATCGCAAATATTCACATCACAACTGAAGACAAAGTTGTGAGAAGGTGTACAAATAAATAAATAAAATATAATTGATCAATGTTGTTCGTAGGCATGGCTCCATTTCCTTGGCACAGTGTTCATTGCTTGGCAGCTAGTTTCACCCAGCTCTGTAGCCAAAAAAGAGGTGTATGGAGGACACCACAATCCGATCATTTTGTGCAGCTCCACTAAAATCGAGCGGACCATCCCTGTAATAATAGTGGAACTAGATGATGAAAGATAACACACATAAATAGAAGCCGATCACCTCTACGATCTCTCTTTAGGACTAACTTCTTGTTGGAGAAGATTAGGCACGGAGTTGGATGAGGAGGATAGCAAAACCAATCTCCCTTTCTGCAGTCCCACAGAAATGTAAAAACGTTGCTCGTTTGACATTTTGGCGGAACTGCACAAAACACTTAAGAAAAAAGTGATTTGTGCAGTTCACCAAAAGGTCGCAATAGCAACAAGGTGAAAATGGATAGCCCTGTTTGCAAAAGGAGGTCGAAAGGAAACAATTACTGCCCAATAACACGAGTTGAAGACACATACGCTGACAAAAAAGAAGCATATCCCATGTAATAAGGGAAAGATAGCACATGGTGGTTTATCAAAAATGGTTTGAGAACGAGATTGCAAGATGGAAAGTATGCTGACCGAGATACGATTTAAGCAAACAACTAAAGAAGATCCAGATGCAGCAACGTGGGAAGATGGGCAGTGGAGCAAGGCCGGAGGAAGCTGTACCTGAGGGTCGTCGGGATGTTACTAGGAGGGCACCGGCGGCCGGGATCTGCCCATACTGCAGCAGCGAGCAAGTGGTGAAGGCCCTACCACGCTAGAGCTTGGTCAGAGAGAATGGCAGGTACCGCAGATCGGGACGTGCTGCCTCAACGCTGTCGAACGGAGAGACGATGCACATCCTCCCTTTCCGTTGGCGGACGGGATGCGGCCGGATCACTGACCAACGCTGAGAGAGAGAGGCCACGGCCGTCTTGTGTGAGATGGTGTGATGAGAGACAAACCCATTTTTCTATTTTCCACACGGCAATTGTTTTATATTCTGTACGTGCCATTGAGGAATATATAACTTTATTTAATACTAACGCGTCAAGTCGAACTTTGTTCCGTCTAGGCATGGTACCCGACCCTCCTTCGAGTAAAGAACCTCTACACGCGTCAAATTATCACGTGGGCTGCCTTTTCGTACAGAAACAAACTCCACTGTGTACCCGCGTGGGTGTGGCCCGAAACGAGACGTGAGTACGTGTGTCCTGCGTGCACTTCTTCTTTAGGTGTAGGTACGTACGTGGGTGGGTGTGAGAGAGATGGTTTCTGTGAAACAGAGGCAATGTGTTGATGATATCTCAAACAGAAAAACATAACATATGCAATGTGTGTGAAATGGAGTCATGGACGTGAGATATCGATAGAATTGAAAACAAGGATGAAGTGTGTGGCTGCACGATCGATAAAGAGTGCCATCTATTTTGTGTTAGCCCATGTCAAAGATACAGGGCGGCTGGCCTACTGGAATTTGAGAGGGCAGAGGTGCAGTTTTTCTCCGTGGCATGGATACCTACCTAGAACGTTCGAATATCGGTGTGTGGGGGGAGGGGGCAGAGACCGATCGACTAGTATATGTGTGGGGAAGGAGAGAGACCTAGCTATGTATTGAGGGAGATCGATCGACATCCATGGATTTGTGTAGCAGAGGAATAACGTTGGGAGAAAGACAAAGGTAGAGCGTCGGAGGGTTGGTGGTGGAGTGGCGTCTCACAAATGGTGGGAGAGGCCTGCTAGAAAAACGGAGGGTATGAGTGCAATATCAATAAGAGAGGGCGGGGGATCTCTGTCTGTCTATGCACGTGCGTGTGAGAGACGGGTCGGGAGGTATACAAGGATGATGAGGGGAGAATATATGGTTGTGGTAAGCATACGTAACGACATAGGAAGATCAACCGTCGTGTCTCCGAGAAAGGGAGAGACATAACTAGCGAGGTAAGTGTATTGGTGGTTGGGGAAAATGAATTATAGTCGACCTGGCTATATGTAGGGAGATCGGTTCATATACACGCATGCATGTGTTAGAAGCAAATAAGGTCCGGAGAGACAGACAGGGGGAGAGGGGTGTGTCTAGGAGGTGGTGCAAGAGGCCTACCATGTCGAAGGGGAGGAGTGTGCGAGTATGTGATCAATATAAAGAGGGGCGGGAGTGTTCACCTGTGTGGAACGGTATTGGACATAGGGGGGCATGGACGGTGAGAAGAGAAGAGGGGAATTATATATGTGTTTGTTGTAGGCACACTTTGCTAGAGAGGTATATCAACTAGTGTGTGCCGGAAAGAAGGAGCCGGGGGCCTACACACACCGCGGGTGGACGACCTAAAGAGAAATAATGAATGTGCGCGATGGAGGGGACTCTAAGGGTGGGTGAGAGGGGGCGGGCATGTGCATGCACGATAGAAAGTTAGCGCTATCTAGCTAGCTACAAATAGAAGAGGATCGTGAAGGTGTAAAAGACGAACAAAGATCATAATTCATTATAAAAAAGTGGATACGGATACTTGAAAAAGATATCATAATGTAGAACATTGATTATAATTTGGGCTAATGTGTGGCTTTTGCAACTCAGGTCTAAATACTTGTCATAATGTAGGGGGCGGGGCACTATACTTTGTGTGATAAACACGGTGTACGTATGGAACATGGTTTAGATTATGAATATATAGTTAGTACATCAAATGTACTATTATCTGGAATTAACATCAAGTGTATTCCAAAAATAGAATTCGAGTTCATGTAGTACACATAGGTCATATCTATCTCTATAGTAATCATGTGAAGTGTTATTAAGGTAATACACTAAAGGTGGTTGAAGTTGACAACAATCATGATTGTAGATTCTTATTGAAATAGAGAAACAAATTCAAATTTAGTTTGAATTGCAATGGTAGTATAGACATTTGGAATGCACTAAAATGTTGGTATGAGTAGGTTACATGCATTATACAACAAGCGAAAAAATTTAATCGGACATAACATGGATTCATACTCTCTCCTTCCATCTATATAGGGCGTAATGAGTTTTTTAAGACCGCCTTTGACTATGGACAAGATTAATACTACATGACATGCACAATGTGAAAATTATATCATTGAAAGAACCTTTCACAGACGAATTTAACGGTGTGCTTTGTGTAAGTTGCATGTCATATATTATTGCTCTAATATTTGGCCAAAGTTAGCATCAAAAAACGCATTAGGCCCTATATAGATTGAAGGACGGAGTAGCTTTGAATAGCATTTGTATAGTAAAATGGGCAAGACTCTCTCTTTGTGTGGTGTGAATAGTTTTATTTTTTTCGTTTTCTTTTTGGTTGAGGGAAGTGCGAATTGATTTGGTACGTACAAGTACAATATTACTACAGTTAGGCTTGTCCCTAAAATTCAAACCTCGTCTTGTTATATCCCGAAAATTCAGATATCGTGCTCCCAAAACTGGCGCCTTCACAACCCGCGCCTTGCTATCCCGAAATTACAACGCACGCGAAAACTCCCTCCAGCTGCCAAATCCCGACACGCAAAATCCCCCTTCTAACCCTAAGCCGAAAGGGCCGCTAGTTCAAATAAGTGGGGGTACTTTTGTAACACACCCTACATTTTGGACAAGCGCGTCCCTAAGTCATGGTTCACCCCCTCCCATCGGCCCCTTTTCTCCATTCGAAATCCCAGGCCGCCATAACCTCTCCGCTCCAGCCGCAAAACCCCATCCTCCTCCGTCCACCACCTAACCGCTACCCAGTCGGAGCCTCTTCCCCGACGATGTTGTCCACCACAACAGCTCAACGTCCCTCGTCACCTCCCTGGATGAGGATCCATCGTCCATCTCGTCGTCCCGCCGGTTCAGCCGCCTGTCCTCCACCTCCAAGGAGCTGCTCCGACGATCGCCTCGTCTATCGCGGCTGCTCCATCCCCATAGCGTCGCCTTAACCTGCTCCACCGGAACCGCAGCATCCTCACCGACTCCTTGGACGAAGCCAAGGCCTACTCGGCGCCACCAAAGAGGTTGTACACTCATCGCATCGCACCTTCTCCTTAACTCGACCTCCTAGTGCTGACGGTGCTCCATCCCACACCCCCATGGAGCGGCTACCTTGAAGCCGGCGCCGCGGGCGACATCTCCACGGCGGCTCTCCCCCTATGCGAGGCCCCTTCGGCGGTGGCATCCATACCAGGCGGATCTGCTGCTGCTGCTGCTCCGGCTCTCGCTCGCGCTGCTGCTGCTGCTGCTCAGGCTCTCGCTCGATCGCTCGCTCGCCCAGCTGCTTCTGCTGCTCTCCCCTCACTTGTGTTGCTGCTCTGCTCCGATTTAGCCACACTTCAGTCGATTGAATCGACTTTTGAGTCAGTCGATTTTCAGGGGTTGTGGGGGCTCGCCGGAGTTAAGGAAGAACCACCCGCAGCAGGGACGGGGGCTCGCCGGAGAGGTACCCCGCTATCTATCTTAGGGTTTAGGGTGGGGCGGGGCCTAGAGGGCTGGCCGGGGTGGCGGTGGGTAGTTGTTTCGGGGCGGCGAGGCGGCGCTGGGGCCGGTGGTGGCTGGCGGGTCAGGGGGGTGTAGGTTGAAGATGAACTGCAGGCCCTCCCTAAACTACATGTCAAGTGCCTCTCTGTTACTATTGCGTTCAATTTCGACAGTAGCATTCGGATTCCACAGTAAATTTCAGTTTCGACAGTTAAGTTCAGAGTCAACAGTTTTTACCTCATCTGTTGTAGTCAAGTGGTTTTTGGTGATGTAAATTTTACATCTATTTTACATCATCTACTGGAGATGCTATTAGAATCCCACTTGAGATTGACGATGTCTGTCTTGTGCTGCTTCAGCCTTGACGTCTTACGGCTCACCGGAGCTTCTCCAACTACAGAACGATCCATCACAACAGAGCAGTGCCATGAACGCCATCTATAGATTCCTCAGATCTTCCTCCACACCTCCGACAGCCACCTCTGCCTCAACTGCTTCAGCGACTAACCCAATGATGCCGAGGTCGACACGGCTACGGCAAAGAGGTTATACACTTGTTGCATCACTTATTACTATACATTCACGTCGATCCATTAGGGCTTTTTTGGTTCAACAAAAAAACATAGAAATAGGGAATTTTCCAATGGCACTCTACTATTAAATTATTCATGCACTTTGTTGAAAGGAATGAAGCAAAACATCCACCTGGACCTACTTTTCAAAATCCTATGCATGAAAACAAGACCAAGTGCATTAGTGGCAGAATACATTCTAACTGTACACGCTTTCATATGGTTTCACTTTATTTTGGCCATGTTTCATTTGCATTCCTCTCCTCTTCCAATTCCTATGAACCAAACACCCAAGTTGACAGAAATCCTGTGTTTACAAATGCTCTATTTACTTTGTGCATTCCTATCCTATTCCGGTGTTTTTTCCTATCCCTGCATTTTAAGAATCATGCAAGCCAAATGAGCCCTTATAGAATTACTTCAGTTACAGGTATGTGTCGAAGGGAACTTTGTGTGGTTTGTCCTGCTCCTACCGCGACATCGTCCACCTCACCTGAGCTGCTCCATCGACAGAAGCATCCACCAAACCAGACATCATGACTCCCGACCGTCTTTCGCCACCTCAGATCTCCTTCCCTACCACCGGCACCCACCGCAACGGCGTCACCATCATCGACTCAGCAGATGAACCTGAGGAGTACACGGGTCCACAAGAGAGGTCACATTCTTTTGTTTCTGCTTATGTTATGCATTGCTTAAAATTACCTGCTACTTTATCGTCCTGTTCACCTCTTGGACTCCAAGTCAGGTCCAAATTAATGTTCAAACTTGAGTTCTAAATTAGTTGTGGGGCACATATCGAGGCAGCAATGAATAGTATGTCTGTCCAATATCTGGTTCACCTAGGGTATGCCTATGTTGTTCATCTTGGGTGGGAAACAAATAGTAAAGCAATCATCATCTGTCTTTTTATTAATTCAAACCAATCATCAGCCTACTATCATTATTTTTGGATCCATCCACTGGTTGTTACCATCACTCTAAATTTTTGCATGCTCTCCTTACATAATATCACCATATTTTTTTCGTATGCATGTCAGATATTGTACACAGTCATGCTGAACATGTAGAGAAAAAGAGAAGAGTTTTGCGCGGCAATACAATGTCATGCAGACATCGCTCCATGGTGGGTTCAATGGCAAACCCTCCCCACCCCTCTCTAGATTGTAATCCGGAGGAAGATATATGTTCTGAGGCGGATTCAGACGCCGCTGACCACTCCTATTTACCCCCCAAGGTGTTTGCTCTACCTTGGCATGATGATGTTAGTCATATCACGCATATGTTGCCTTGCAGTGCCTACTTTTGACATCATATATGTCATCTGCTTAATTTAGACATGTTCTGTAATGCCACATGTTTAGTTTCTATATCATATATGGGAATTATGCAGTCTCATGTCTTTTAGCCAGCCATAATATATGTGACATGTGCAATGTCGTCCTGTTTAACCAGACATCATATATTTGAATGATATCTTGCCCATCCTTTTCTTCATTACATTTCCATTTGTCGACAATGTTTGTACATTAAAGTACTCTTCCTGTGAATCAACCATTTGGGTGGGAGATGGAAAAATTTGGAGTGAAAACAAGGCCTTCAGAGCAGACAGTGCTACCTGTCGAAGTAGATCCCTTGTTGGGTCTCGATAGCTCCTCAGAGATGGATTCATAGATAGATGACCAGTCCTATTCCCCCATCGAGGTGTATGCTCAAACTTGGCACGGTTATACTGCTCATATCATGCATATGGTGTCTTGCATTGCATAGTTTAGACATCATATACACAATATTCAACACCATATTCTTAGTTCAGACATCATATCGAATGCCCTCTATTTAGCATATAAATCACATATGTGAATTAAATGATGCGATCCTGATTACTTAGATACCATGTAGGTGAATTATGTCATGTGATCTTGTTTAGTTATTCATCATATCTTTGAATTATGTTATGATATGCTATCCAGTTTAGATAGACATCATATATGTGAAATTATGTCATGCTATCCGTTTTAGTTAAACAATATACATGTCAACTATTTCATGCCTTTTTTCCACACTATCTATTGCATCTGTCTCTCATACAATGTCTGTACATTCAACTATGTTTCCTGTTTATGAGCCATTTGAATTGGAGCGGGTGATGCCACTATCCAGCGGACTAAAACACTACTAGAAATCCCCATATTTTCGACGGTGAAATATAATAGCCAACGGACCGTCGGGTATTACAGTAATAGCTGATGGTAGTTATAATGGCCAACGGTAACTGTCAACTCACGACTATTACCACTAATACCCGACGGTATACTAGAATGCCCGACGGTGAAAATTCACCCCTCGGATATCCAACTTAATGCCCGACGGTTCATCATAAAACCCGACGGTTTTTCCTACACCCACAGGGATTACATGTAATGCCCGACAGGTTTCCCTACACCCACGGGGATTACATGTAATGCCCGATGGGTTTCCCTACACCCACGGGGATTACATGTAATGCCTGACAGTTAATTGTAATGCCCGATGGTTTTTGGTACACCCTAGGGGATTACATGTAATGCCCGACGGTTTCTGCCACACCCACGGGGATGACATGTAATGCCCGACGGTGAAATTTAATAGCCGAAGGTGAAAAACAAAACTCTGGCCTATGAGAGCACATGGCCGACGGTAGATATGTGCCTCTTGGTTATTTGAGAAAATACCCGACGGTGTATAGTGATAACCGGCGTTTGACTTTCCCTCTCGATGATATGTTTCAATGGACAACATATGTAGAATGACTGATATTATATTCCAGATAATTCAGTATAAGAAGATTCCAAGAACTAACATCTAGCATTGCTATTGTAAGCGAGTGCATTATGTTCTTTTTCACAATTAATATATAGGATGCTTAAAAATTGGTACAGGATAATACAAATATGCTGTTTAAAAAATTGCACTTACCAAAGTACTAGTTTGCTAATTTCTTGGTAAACACGTATGGCTGGTCATGAAGTACTAGTACTATCATGACTTACAAGCCCGTGTTCCGTATTTCAAAACTAAAAAAAGAGTCATTATATATATATATACATATGATTCTTTACATACAATCCTTATCAGACAACACAAACACAACAAGTCAACCATTAAGCAGTGGTCATTCTTTCTTCCCCGGGAAGAAAAAGGGCGATCTCGCCAGCGTCTCTCTGAAGGAGAGTTCCTTTGATCGTCGCCGTCCTTCGGCGGCTCCCCTCCGCCGACGACCTTGATCGTCGGTGCTAGGGGGGTGCCGGATCCATGTGTGTGTGTGTGTGTGTGTGTGTGTGTGTGTGTGTGTGTGTGTGTGTGTGTGTGTGTGTGTGTGTG
>NW_021299161.1:0-775 GCF_002162155.2 Triticum dicoccoides
AGCACCCCCCTTCGCCCCCTCTCCCCTAGGCCGACGCGGTCACCGCCTCCCCGTCCGCGGTCGACGCGCTCCGGCGCCGCCCGTTGCGCGCTCGCCGCGCTCCCCTCGACCGCGCCCCTGGACGCCCCTCCCGCGCTCACCGTGGCCTCTCCCGCGCCTCTCCGCTCGTCGCCGTCGCCCCCTCCCCGGTGCCTGGCCGCCACGGCCGCCGCCGTTCGCTCGCTCGGTCGGGCCTGCTCATGGCCATGGCCGAACGCCCGGTGACCCGCCCCGCCGTGGCCACGGCCTTGCCCCGCAGCGCCCAATCGGGCGCTCAGATGCGCCTGTAACCCGTCGCCCGCACGCCCGAACCCGATAGGCCCCTATGGGCCTATGACAGATGGGGCCCACGCCCCAGAACTTTAAAAAAAGAAGAAGAAGAGGAATTAAAAATATATATATATATTTATTAAATAAATAAATAATAATTAAATTAATTAATTAATTAAGGAATTAATTAAGTTAATTAATCATAATTAGATTAACCTAATTAACTAATTAGATTAATTAAACTGTAATTAGATTAACCTAAACCCCAATTTATTTAAATAGAGAATGACAGGTGGGTCCCACTGGACCCACATGTCAGGGTTGACTCAGTCAACCCCTGTTGACTGCTGACGTCAGCATGACATCATGCTGACGTCATAAATACATTTTTTCGAATTAATTAAATAAATAATTAAATTCCAAAATTGTTAAAATCTTTTAAAAATCATATCTTTTAATCCGTAAC
>NW_021299162.1:0-890 GCF_002162155.2 Triticum dicoccoides
TCTCCCCCCACCGCCTCCTCCTCTAGGGTCTCCTCCCCCGACCCCTCCACCTCCCTGTGAGGTGCCATCCTCGCGTAGTCGGGAGGGAACCTTGTGGGCTCGTCCACTCCGAGTAAGTCCTCCTTTGAGTTTACTGAGGAAACTGGCACCACTGGACTTGCCCATGATTAGCAAACCTGCATTGAGAAGAGAATAAACAATTAGTAAGGATATCAATTAAACAAGCATACAGGAAAAACATTAATACCAGAAGTGCACATTAAGCATACTATTGTAATGATCATTAAAAGAACTTACATTTTCTAGAACCCATATGAATCATCACTATTGTAATCTATTTGTGGAGCGGTCTCATCATCACTATCATGCATATCTTCTTCGTTGTCTGACAGAGGTGGAGGATCTTCCTCATCGTCAGCGTCTTCATTTAACTTTTCAAGCATAATTATGTCTCTTTGATTCACAACTGCCTCACCATCAATCCTTGCGTCGTCGTCGTTTGGGTCCAGGTCAACATAACCCAAGTCATCATCCTCGTTGTTTCGGACCACGTCATCATGTTCCTCTTGATAGAACACTCCCTCGTATGTCATGGGGTTTATGTTGTAGTAATCATCATCGTTCGGGTCCGGTAGCTTACCATGCGGCGACACCTTGAACACAACTTCCCAACCCTTTAGGTACTCTTTCTGGCATGGGTAAGGCAGATAATATACTTGTGTGGCCTGGGTAGCGGCGATAAAGAGATCAGCTCCGGCATAGACGGTTGATGGTTTAACTTCAACTAAACCAATAGAAGGCGTATGTCTCAGGCCCTTTTTGGGGTCGAACCATCGGCATTTGAACACAGTGAGACTTAGGTGTTCGCGGCCAAGTTTGAATGTAAGCTC
>NW_021299163.1:0-820 GCF_002162155.2 Triticum dicoccoides
ATTAATGAATCCTGGGGTGCGTTTACGTTTCGGTCATCAACACTCACGGTTTTGGCCCATTCTGACCCGTTTCGTGGACTATTACTCACCGTTTTTGGGCCCTAAAGCGATTTCCATAGTTGTTGAACCCCAAGGTGCGCTTACGTGTCGGTCATCAACACTTACAGATTTGGCCGATTCTGGCCCGTTTCGTGGACTATTACTCACTGTTTTGGGGCCCCGGAGATAATTTCCACGATTAACGAACCCTGGTGTGCGTTTATGTTTTGGTCATCAACACTAGCGGGTTTGGCCGATTCTGACCCGTTTCCTGGACTATTTCTCACCGTTTTTGGGCCCCAAATGAATTTCTATAGTTGTTGAACCCTAAGGCGCGCTTATGTGTTGTCATCAACACTCACAGATTTGGCCGATTCTGGCCCATTTCATGGACTATTACTCACTATTTTGGGGTCCCGGAGAGGTTTCCACGATTAACGAACCCTGGGGTGCGTTTACGATTCGGTCATCAACACTCGCGGTTTTGGCCGATTCTGACCCGTTTCATGGACTATTACTCACCGTTTTGGGGCCCCAAACCGGTTTCATAGTTGTTGAACCCCAAGGTGCGCTTAGGTGTCGGTCATGAACACTCATAGTTTTGGCCGATTCTGGCACGTTTCATGGACTATTACTCACTGTTTTGGGGTCCCGGAGTGATTCCACGATTTACGAACCCTGGGGTGCGTTTATGTTTCAGTAATCAACACTTACGGTTTTGGCCGATTCTGACCCGTTTCACGGACTATTACTCACCGGTTTTGGGCCCCAAAGCGATTTC
>NW_021299163.1:903-1177 GCF_002162155.2 Triticum dicoccoides
GTGGACTATTACTCACTGTTTTGGGGTCCCGGAGTGATTTCCACGATTAAGGAACCCTGGGGTGGGTTTACGTTTCGGTCATCAACACTCGCGGTTTTTATCGATTCTGACCCGTTTATGGACTATTACTCACCGTTTTTGGGCCCCAAAGAGATTTCCATAGTTGTTGAACCCCAGGGTGCGATTACGTGTCGGTCATCAACACTCACAGTTTTGGCCGATTCTGGCCCGTTTCATGGACTATTACTCACTGTTTTGGGGTCCCGGAGTTATT
>NW_021299163.1:2112-2865 GCF_002162155.2 Triticum dicoccoides
GTGCGCTTAGGTGTCGGTCATGAACACTCATAGTTTTGGCCGATTCTGGCACGTTTCATGGACTATTACTCACTGTTTTGGGGTCCCGGAGTGATTCCACGATTTACGAACCCTGGGGTGCGTTTATGTTTCAGTAATCAACACTTACGGTTTTGGCCGATTCTGACCCGTTTCACGGACTATTACTCACCGGTTTTGGGCCCCAAAGCGATTTCAGTAGTTGTTGAACCCCAAGGTGCGCTTCCGTGTTGGTCATCAACACTCACAGTTTTGGCCGATTCTGGCCCGTTTCCTGGACTATTACTCACTGTTTTGGGGTCCCGGAGTGATTTACACGATTAACGAACCCTGGGGTGCGTTTACGTTTCGGTCATCAACACTCACAGTTTTGGCAGATTCTGAGCCGTTTCGTGGATAACTCACCATTTTTGGGCCCCAAACAAATTTCCATAGTTGTTGAGCCCCAAGGAGCGCTTACGTGTAGGTCATCAACACTCACAGATTTGGCCGATTCTGGCCCGTTTCGTGGACTATTACTCACTGTTTTGGGGTCCCGGAGTGATTTCCACGATTAACGAACCCTGAGGTGCGTTTACGTTTCGGTCATCAACACTCGCGGTTTTTATCGATTCTGACCCGTTTTATGGACTATTACTCACCGTTTTGGGGCCCCAAAGAGATTTCCATAGTTGTTGAACCCCAAGGTGCGATTACGTGTCGGTCATCAACACTCACAGTTTTGGCCGATTCTGG
>NW_021299164.1:0-3512 GCF_002162155.2 Triticum dicoccoides
GGCTCCTGGGAGTCACGAGTCTCGCGGAGTGCGGGGCTGGTGTTTGGCTCGATCGCCGTTGGGATTGCAACCCCCGAGGCGGCGCCTAACCACCCATCCTCAATCGGCGCAGTTGGCTCCGAGTTAAGGGTCGAAGCCGATGCGGGTGCGGCCTCCAGGACACTGTTCGGTGGCAGAGCTAGATCATGCTTGTCGTGACAGTGCGGCGCGCTCGGCAGTGGCTCAAATCCGTCGAAGCTCAAGTCCCCGCGGATGTCAGCCGTGTAGTTTAAACTTCCAAATCTGACCTGACGGCCAGGGGCGTAGCTTTCGATCTGCTCCAGATGGCCAAGTGAATTGGCCCGCAGTGTGAAGCCGCCGAAGACGAAGATCTGTCCGGGGAGGAAGGTCTCACCCTGGACTGCATCGCTATTGATGATCGTAGGAGCCATCAAGCCTGACGGCGACGACACAGAGGAACTCTCAATGAAAGCACCAATGTCGGTGTCAAAACCGGCGGATCTCGGGTAGGGGGTCCCGAACTGTGCGTCTAGGCCGGATGGTAACAGGAGGCAAGGGACACGAAGTTTTACCCATGTTCGGGCCCTCTTGATGGAGGTAAAACCCTACGTCCTGCTTGATTAATATTGATGATATGGGTAGTACAAGAGTAGATCTACCACGAGATCGGAGAGGCTAAACCCTAGAAGCTAGCCTATGGTATGATTGTTGTTCTGTATGTTGTCCTATGGACTAAAACCCTCTGGTTTATATAGACACCGGAGAGGGTTAGGGTTACACAAAGTCGGTTACAATGGTAGGAGATCTACATATCCGTATCGCCAAGCTTGCCTTCCACGCCAAGGAAAGTCCCTTCCGGACATGGGACGAAGTCTTCAATCTTGTATCTTCATAGTCCAAGAGTCCGGCTGAAGGTATAGTCCGGCCATCCGGACACCCCCTAATCCAGGACTCCCTCATAGGGGCTCGGTAGTATCACCATTCACCCTTCTTTTCAAAGACTCGCCCTATGCGGGCGTCGCCTTCTTAGAGGACGCCTTTCATACAGCTCAGCGAGATGAGCGCCACCCCTTCGGAGCATGAGACAGTGCGGTGGGTGAGGTGCAATGAGGAAACTCTTTTGGAGGAGATGTCTCCTGGGTACTTACATGTGAGGAGGGGAGAAGGCTGGGGTAGTCGGCTATAATAGCCACTTCCGTGCCATCGTAGCTTGTTGATAAAAGACTCCCTCCTTAAGTTCTATGGATATATCCGGATCTTCTTCATATCCGGGATCCAGGTCTTGAACATGGTCCTCTGGCCACGGAGAGGGGTTGTAGATCCCCTCGATGACCTTTCTACATTCCTATTAAAAGTAGCTGAATTAAGTTCGACTAGCATAACTCTGGAAAAAGGTTGAGTAAGGCCAATAATCAAAAAACTCACCCAGTCGATGGGGTTATACATAGAAAAACCTTCCCAACATTTCAAGCGAGTGAAGTCTTCCTTGTCCCCTTTGAAAAGGTCAGCTAAGATGGTGGCTAGGGCGGCAAAATTATCCGGACCCTTGCGTAGACAACGAGATGCATCGTCCTCCCCGTTGTAATGCCACATGGGAAAACCCCTAGATTGAAGCGGCTGAACACATCACATTATTGAAAATTGCCATTACCTCGATTATAGACAGCCTGGAGTTGGCAAGTACTCTGATTTTGCTTGCTAGCCTCTCGACCTCCGCACTGTCTTTTTCCTCGAGGCTTCGAGGATACTAGCTGGCGCGCTTCTTTAAGGAAGAACTGGAGAATTTGGGAAGACCGCGCCGGATTGGGTCTGGCAGAAGGACGTCTTCATATAAAACCATTCCGAGGGCCACTATTCAAATGGCTTCTTCGGAGTGCCGGATAGGTATCCTGTCCCGGCTATGCGCCATACCTCGGCGCCGCCCACATCGAATATAGATCCCTTTTGGGAGCGGGGGACGAGGCAGAAAAAATTCCGCCATAGCTCGAAATGAGCCTCACTGCCTAGGAACAGCTCGCAAAGAGCAACGAAGCCCGCGATATGCAGGATGGAGCCTGGCGTTAGATTGTGTAGTTGGAGGCCGTAATACTTCAGGAGACCTCTAAGGAAGGGTGGATAGAAAATCCTACTATTGGAAATATGCCCTAGAGGCAATAATAAAATGGTTATTATTATATTTCCTTGTTCATGATAATTGTCTATTGTTCATGCTATAATTGTGTTATCCGGAAATCGTAATACATGTGTGAATACATAGACCACAACACGCCCCTAGTGAGCCTCTAGTTGACTAGCTCGTTGATCAAAAGATAGTCATGGTTTCCTGACTATGGACATTAGATGTCATTGATAACGGGATCACATCATTAGGAGAATGATGTGATGGACAAGACCCAATCCTAAGCATAGCACAAGATCGTGTAGTTCGTTTGCTAGAGCTTTTCCGAATGTCAAGTATCATTTCCTTAGACCATGAGATTGTGCAACTCCCGGATACCGTAGGAGTGCTTTGGGTGTGCCAAACGTCACAACGTAACTGGGTGACTATAAAGGTGCACTACGGGTATCTCCGAAAGTGTCTGTTGGGTTGGCACGAATCGAGACTGAGATTTGTCACTCCATATGACGGAGAGGTATCTCTGGGCCCACTCGGTAATGCATCATCATAATGAGCTCAATGTGACCAAGTGGTTGATCACAGGATCATGCATTACGGTATGAGTAAAGTGACTTGCTGGTAACGAGATTGAACGAGGTATTGGGATACCGACGATCGAGTCTCGGGCAAGTAACGTACCGATTGACAAAGGGAATTGTATACGGGATTGATTGAATCCTCGACATCATGGTTCATCCGATGAGATCATCGAGGAGCATGTGGGAGCCAACATGGGTATCCAGATCCCGCTGTTGGTTATTGACCGGAGAGTCGTCTCGGTCATGTCTGCGTGTCTCCTGAACCCGTAGGGTCTACACACTTAAGGTTCGGTGACGCTAGGGTTGTTGAGATATTAGTATGCGGTAACCCGAAAGTTGTTCGGAGTCCCGGATGAGATCCCGGACGTCACGAGGAGTTTCGGAATGGTCCGGAGGTGAAGAATTGTATATAGGAAGTCCAGTTTCGGCCATCGGGAAAGTTTCGGGGGTCACCGTTATTGTACCGGGACCACCGGAAGGGTCCCGGGGGTCCATCGGGTGGGGCCACCTATCCCGGAGAGCCCCATGGGCTGAAGTGGGAGGGGAACCAGCCCCTGATGGGCTGGTGCGCCCCCCTTGGGCCTCCCCCTGCGCCTAGGGTTGGAAATCCTAGGGGTGGGGGCGCCCCACTTGGCTTGGGGGGCAAGCCACCCCCCTTGGCCGCCGCCCCCCATCTAGATGGGATCTAGAGGGGCCGGCGCCCCCCTGGACCCCTATATAAAGAGGGGGGAGGGAGGGCTGCGCAGCTAAGCCCCTGGCGCCTCCCTCTCCCTCCCGTGACACCTCTCCCTCTCGCTGAGCTTGGCGAAGCCCTG
>NW_021299165.1:0-2883 GCF_002162155.2 Triticum dicoccoides
TGACTCTGTTTTTCTATACTTGACCTTATTCTTTTTAATGCTGAAACCATTATCTCTAGCATAGCTGTTGTAGAAATCATATGCAGCATCGTGAGACGTAAAGGTCATTTCCATTATCTGCATGAACATATCCCTCTTATCATCTGCACTGGCAGTATCTTGGACATTCTTTGCACCATCATCTTGTGTCACCTACACAATCAAACCACAGCCATGAAAACAGATTTCTATGGTTTAACATTACTTACTTCCATAGAACATTGATTACACACATACCTCACTCATGATGACCAACGACTCGGACTCCCCAGAACCAGGTGCATCTAATGATTCGTCGTTAAGGCATGTCTTCGCGTGGGATTCACCTTAATAGTCGTACGCATTATGACATTCGGAAATGAACTGAATAATACAACATAAATGCATAATTACTTATCATATAATATTCCAGAAGAAATTCGATTTGCATGCCAACAAAATTTTTCACTTACGTACCTGACTAATGTAATCTTCATTCGAGAGCTCCAAGTTGTTTTCCTGATCATCATCAAGCTCATTGATCTATAAATTTTCAACACAAAGAATTAATGTTGTCGGATGCCACCAAAAAATTACAACATGACAATGCCACTCACATTAAGATCGTCCCATTCGTTCCCATTCTCTGACCGATCTTCACAATCAGAATTTTCATCATCTGACCAATATTCTATCCAGTCTTTCATCAGTTCTCCATACTCCATGTCTACCATGATATGAGTTAACTCCTCTTCCGCCATTTCCTACAACCAATAATATGTATCATCACATGTGCAAACATTATCAATGATGAAATATAAAACACATAGGACACGATCACAGATGTTATGTAAACAACCACAACCGAGGCCATTCAGATCTGCCAAACTTAGTAAGGAAGATGGCCACGACACCCGTCGTGATCACTTTCAATCGCGAGGAACTGCACGATCTCAAAACCTAGCTAGATCTGTGAGTACCTCTGCCGCCGGATACCTAGGTTAGCCGCCACATCAAATAACGATACTGGTGGTGCGCACATCCGACGGCAACCGACGCTACGTGAACCCAGATCACGAGGAGCAGCACTACCGGAACAAAATCCACGATCGCATGCACCGCCGGGTAGCTAGGTTAACCACTGCCACTGGCGTGGCGGCAGTTCGTTCGATGTTGCCGCGAGCGAGACTAGAGGGGGGACGCGGGATGCGGTACCTGTGCGCGATCGTTGGAGATTCATGACGTTGTCGCGCCCGCTGTCCGACGAGATCGTCGGCGACGAGATAGCGGCCGGTGGAGATCTACTACTTATGGAGCTGCGTCAATGCTCGCGAGATTAATGGAGCTGCTCGCGTGAATGATTGGAATCGGCAGGTCTTACGTGGATGTGTGGTCATATCTATGTTTTTATCGGACCAGGGTACTGTACGTATACGGTCTGGGTTATACAGGGCTAGACAGGGCTTGGATCTGGGCTGCGGCGGGCCAGGAAAAAAAATTCGCGGGGACAAAAATACCCCTCCGAAATTAGGTTAGGGGGGAGCACCGGAGCAGGGCTCACTCAAACAAAGGGAAACTGCGGCAACCTCGTGTCTCCCCCGCGGGAGACCCAAGGGGGAACCCTAGCCGCCCTCCTCCCGCCTCCACCTCTCCTCCCCGCCGTCAACAGCGCCACCGGGCAAAGCTTGGTCAGTTGTCCGGCGGCGGAGCGTCTCTCCCCCTTGTCCATCGTGGTTGGCGCCGGGCAGCCAGATCGGGCGGGGTGCCGGACTAGCGTGGGGCCGGGCGGCGCGGTAGGCGGGTTTCTTGGCTACGTCGTGCGTGGCACAGCGGCGGCGGCGGCCTGCTCGCAGCATGGTGACGGCTGCGTAGTGGGCAAGATCGATGGTCGCGGGCGCTGCCGGGTTTAGATCAGATCCAATCTGGGTCTTGGGCTTGAACGCCGTCAGCCGCCGCGGAGTGGTGGTGGTTGTCGCTGACCACGCCGGATTGCTGGATTCGACGCCTGGAGATCTACGATGGATTCTTCTCGATCCTCGTTCATGGTTGGTTGAACCCCATGGCTCTCTCATCTCTGTAGGTTCTTGTTCGTGGTCCGTTGCCGGATCCGGAGACGACAGAGTTTTGGTGGTATAGGATGGGGACTGGAGGAAATTTTGATCGGTTTGTTCGGTCCGGCGTCGGCGATGTCTCTCGGCGCTGTTACCCTCCGTGGAGGCGATGTCGAGGTCTCTCCTATCCACCACCGAACCCCTCCCGGACGAAAGTCCGGTGGCAGCGTCCTTTCCGTCGTACCCTCGATGGTGGCGCCGTCTTGGGAGGTTCTACTTTTCGGCGGAGAGATGATGTGGGTGATGGACCTTGGCTTCACCTTGAGTAAGACAAAGCCAAAACCGTTCGCAGTTTCCCTAATGGAAATCGACTGGAACAAACACGTCTTGTTTCACAAAAATAAAAGTGTGCAAAGGTACCTAGCACCAGTATCAGCTGAGTATATGCATACCTTGATTTCCATTTGATGTGACCCATTCTGTATAAAACGTACTGAGATTTGAGACCTCTCCTCCTCTGCCTTCCCCGCCTCCCGCGCCGCATCTACGCGGGTGCCGCCCCTCCCACCCCCCGCCAGCCACCGCGCCACTGCGGACATTCCATTGGCTCCGACGCAGTCCCTGACCACCAGGATTTGTGCCTCCTTGGCCCACCGACGGCGCACTACCGGTAGATCTGCGGCTACCACCGCCGGCGACTATGCCTTGCCATTGATTGGCCGTGTATCGGAACGCACTGCCCCGGCAAACCCTCCGCGCCACATAAAGGTATTGACTCCGCCTCTAGCAACTCGGATCTCTCCCGCCGGCGGTT
>NW_021299166.1:0-1164 GCF_002162155.2 Triticum dicoccoides
GTAGCGCTAGGTGCTACTACTTGCAAAGGCACTTGCAAATTGATGTACGCTATCAAATGTTTGAAATGAGATGCAATACAAGCAGACATTTGTTTTGGTTGACATAACATCTGCAAAGAACGCCCAATTCGTAGAGGGGGCTCGGGAGAGATGCAAAGCGGTTGATGTTCTAGTGGCAGCGGATGCGGTATAACAGGACAAGGAGGAGTAGCGATGGAGGAGGGAGACATGGAGCGAGATGGAGGAACGACATGGAAGGGGCCTGCGTGATGTAGAACCGAAGAAAGAACCGGGTGTGCAATCGAGCGGGGAAGAAACGGGCTGCAAAAAATAAAAGATTGACAGAATGTGCAAAAAAAAGGGTAAACTCTGGCACAAATTTAGTTAAATGGGGTAAGATGGATGACTTTTGCTTATATGGGGTAATCCTTGTCAAAAAGGACAAAAGAGGGGGTAAAAAATGGAATTAACTCATCAATTTACTTACTCCAATTCAAATATATCATGATTTAAATCAAAGACCAAAATGTCATGGAAAATGTGCCTCAGCTGAGGTTTACACCTGGTGCCAAAATTAATGAACATTTTCGAAGGACATTACATTGAGAAAAAAATAATCTGTCTAAAAAATGAAGGGTCAAAAATGCACAAAAAAATAGTGTCGCTAGGACTCAAACCCAAGACCGCGTGGGTTTCTGGCGTTTAGAGCTATGCTAGTAACCACTAGGGTAGATGGAAAGACTTTGACATAGATAAGGAAGGAAACTATACATAGTGAGATCGTGACTTGGTTTAGGCAGATGTGTATATATAGTGTTACTATTCATCACCCAGGATACAGAACAAGTTATTCTTCACCCGAGGTAATCTTACGATCGTTTCATAAATAAATTACATTTAAATTACAAATAAATACATTCATAGTGATTCAGTATGTAAAATTTGGCATAAGAAAACAAAAATATAGATCATAAGACAAGAAAATTAGCATTTTATGTAAATTTTACACTATGTTTTTACATTGGAAATTTTATGTAACATAAAATATTTTTTATGGCGATTATATATTCTTTTACACTCTCTTTTTATGTCTGGAATAAGACAAAATTTACAGAACATAAAATTATGGTGCATTGACGTTAAAATAAAGGGGGTGAAAAATAA
>NW_021299167.1:0-536 GCF_002162155.2 Triticum dicoccoides
GCCCGCGCCGCCCTGATCGACGTCGCCGCGCCCCGGCCCATGCCGCCTCGACGCCGTCGCCGCCCCGCTCCGCACCTCACCGTCGCCTTCGCCGTCGTCGTCGCCGGCCGTACGTGAGCACCTCGCCAACTCCTTCGCCGGCCGTACGCCGGCCACCGTCATTTTTTTGTTAGATTTAATTAGATTTTTTTTGTTAGGTTAGATGTGTAGTAATTTAGATATGTTCATCGATATTTTTGTTAGATTAGATTTTTTCTGTTAGATTAGATGTGTAGTAATTAATTTGTTTATATGATGTTAGATTTTTTTGTTAGATTAATTAGATTTTTTTGTTAGATTAGATGTGTGTAGTAATTTAGATATGTAGTTCATAGATCTTTTCGTTAGATTAGATTTTTTTGTTAGATTAGATGTTTAGTAATTAATTTGTTTATATTATGTTAGATTTTTTTGTTAGATTAATTAGATTTTTTTGTTAGATTAGATGTGTGTAGTAATTTAGATATGTAGTTCATAGATTTTGTTGTTAGATTAGA
>NW_021299168.1:0-973 GCF_002162155.2 Triticum dicoccoides
TTGGAATGTTTATAGAAAACAGTGTGATCTCCATTGCATTGTTTATACTCCATACTGCAAACTGCTTGCCTGAACCGGTCAAACCAAGCCCTTGGCGATTGCTTCAAACCATAGAGAGATTTTCTCAATCTACAAACCTTCCCAACAGTCCCAGGTGTAGAAAGTCCAGGAGGAATTTCCATGTAGACTTCCTCTTGTAGATCTCCATGTAAAAAGGCATTTTTTACATCAAGTTGGTGTAGTGGCCATCCAAAGTTAGCTGCACATGAGATTAGAATCCTCACTGTATTCATCTTTGCAACTGGGGCGAATGTTTCGTCATAATCAATACCATACGTTTGGCTGTACCCTCTGGCTACCAGTCTTGCCTTGTAACGCTCAACCTTACCCTCAGGATTCTGCTTCACTGTGAAGATCCACTTACAACTGACTGCCTTCTTCCCATATGGAAGATTCGCTAGCTCCCATGTTTTGTTCTTTCTCAGGGCCTCCAACTCTTCCCTCATGGCTTCACACCACTTTGGATCTTGTCTTGCTTCTTTCGAGTCTTTAGGAACAATCACGGCTTGAAGTGATGCGACAAATGCTCTAAATGAAGGTGATAGGGCTTCATAGGTGACATAATTACTGATGTCATGCTCAAGATTGCCCTTGCTCAAAGTTTTCCTTGCTACTTCCTTCTTGAGAGCAATTGGCAGGTTAGGTGATGCTTCTTCAGTACTTGAATTTTCATATGACTCCACTTCAGATGAGCTTCCTGTCGCTTGAGTTTCTTCTGACTGCTCCCCCTGTTCCATAGTTTCTTTTGACTGCTCCTCATGCACTTGTTCCTCCACAACTCTCTTCCTTCTTGTATACACCTGAGGATTCCTTTCCTCATTTGGTCTCTGCCACCTCTGCTGTTCAGCCCCATCAACTACAACTGGAATGAAGGATCCCACTATTTTCGGGGTTGGTATTGGCTGCTCCTTGT
>NW_021299169.1:0-1656 GCF_002162155.2 Triticum dicoccoides
GAAGTTAAGACGGATCTTGTACGCTAACCATTACACATCTCACAAATTTTTAATGGGATAAATCCACTCATCGATGTGAAGAGAATGTATATGCCTATGCATATGAAATTAATCCTAACTGTAGTATTCTACCTCAAACACTAATGACTTGAATTATGTCAACATGGTAGAGCTCGTGTTAAATCATATAATGAACCGGACAGAGCTAGGACATATCCCAAACTTCTTACATAGAGGTGTCTATTTTTGCTAACTGAGGAAGCTAGGATGGTTTACAATTATATACAATGCATGTAGTATCTACAGATACTCAAACGAAATAGCAGGAATGGTCTCGCTGTCTCAACGTTTGGTTCAACTACTGCAGTATTAATGTCCGAAGAGAGGAACATGCAGCCCACGAAAAGAACGACATCAACTTGCCTTTGTTTCTGTAGAAAAATGAAAAGCTTGTGTTAACTGAGCATCAACCTGCAGGTATAAACATGTTATAAATAGAAAATCTCCGAGCCATGCACTACATGTGACGGTTACCATGGTCTTAGTCATGTAGTTGCACACAATGCCGGCCAACTATGTATCCTTCCTCGACCTTGTTTTGCATTTGCCGATGCTGAGAAGAGATTTTAAGTTGTATATATTGTGCAGAAATAGATGGAGCATTTATAACATACTCCCTCCGTTCGGGATTACTTGTCGCAGAAATGGATGTATCTAGATATATTTTAGTTCTAAATACATCCATTTCCGAGACAAGTAATTCCGAATGGAGGGAGTACTTGCCACGTACCAGTACCGTATTAGGCATAGACAACTCATTGATTGAATAATCCTGCCATAATAGAAAGTTGTCTCCGTTACCAATCGACACAGAAGCCGGAGTGCTGAAATACACTAAGAAGATATTCTTTGGAAACCTCATTAAATCTGTTTGTTGGACACAAAGCCATCTAAATTTTTGAGCGCGCACGTCTCTAATTCTGAATAGAGATTCTAAGCTTCCAGGTTCATTAGCCGGTGGACTGTGTCCCAGTTCACCAATCAATTGCATCTGTTTCCCTCAATATATCACATGCTTCTACACACAAGAAACAGTAAGGCAAGTCATCCAACAAATACAAATACCATCAAATATGTACATAGCTCCATCCATGAGTGCATGCACCTGCTGAGATTGCAACCTCGTTTACCCTGATCTGCATGCCATAGTACAGACTATTGAAGGAGAGCGACACGGAGGTTGTTGCACGAAAGTGCAGCTCTTAGATGTTTCATCACCAGCCATGGATGAAGCTAATAAAGATCTAGCGTAGGCAAGTTGAGGGCCACGGCTGAGCGGTGGCGGCGGCAGCAGCGACAGGGTCATCGTGAGGAGGAACTGGAGAAGTTACGGTAGATGGAATATCGAAGGGATATTTTTTTTCCTCAGCCCACGTGATACATGTAGCTTACCTTTATTTTTGGAGGGAAGTCCTGTGCACCCACGGCATGCATTTTTGCTTAGGAAAGTCCTATGCATGTCATCGTGTACAGTAGATGGAGTATTATAGGGATATTTCTTTTTCTCAGCCCGTGTAATACATGTAGCTTAGGTAGGGATATTTTTTTCCACAACCCACGTGATACATGTAGCTTAGGTTTATTTTTGTTGGAAAG
>NW_021299170.1:0-1364 GCF_002162155.2 Triticum dicoccoides
GGACAGCGTCGGGGCAGGGCGCGACGAGGGGAGCGCCGATGGCGACGGCGACGGCTGGGCAGGGGCGCGGCGAGGGGAGCGGCGGACGGCGACGGCGACGGCGGGGTAGCCTGGCGGCGTCGCGAGGTGGTAGTCGGTGTCGAGGAGATGAGAGAATAGAGAGAATGGGGGTCAAAATTTCTAACTCCTCACTTATATACAAAAGCCTTTAGTCCCGATTGGTGGCTCGAACCGGGATGAAAGGGCCCCCTTTTGGCCCGGTTGGTGCCACCAACCGGGACTAAAGGTCTATTTCAGCAGCCCAAAGGGTGGGAAGCGGTTGGTGCCACAAACCAGGACTAAAGGGATGGAGTTGCCGTCGCCAAATGTTTAGTCCCACCTCGCTAGTTGAGAGGCGCGTGCATTGGTTTATAAGCCCCGCTACGACTGAGCTATGAGCTCCTCTCTATTGCAGGCATGACATGCCAAAACTTTGTCAATGCCCCGATGGGCCTGCTGGGCCCGCGGACCTGCATCCTGGCCCATGTACAGATGGGTTTCTAGTCGTATCACTAGTAGAAAAAGGGCCTATAGTCCCGGTTGGTGAGGGCCTTTAGTCCCGGTTCATGAACCGGGACTAAAGGGTCGGTACTAATGCCCTGACCCTTTAGTCCCGGTTCAATCCAGAACCGGGACAGATGGGCCTCCACGTGGCCTGTCCGCTGAGCCCAGGCAGGAGGGCCTTTGGTCCCGGTTGGTGGCACCAACCGGCACTAGTAGAAAAGGGGGCAATGGCCCAGGCCAGTTCAGCCCATTCGTCCCGGTTCAATCCAGAACCGGGACCAATGGAGCTATTTGCCCCGGTTGGTGAGCCCAGGGGGCCGGCCGGGCCACGTGGGCCATTGGTCCCGGTTCGTCCGGACCTTTTGGTCCCGAATGGTGGGACGAACCGGGACCAATGGGCCTGGCTCCTGGCCCACCACTATTGGTCCCGGTTGGTGGCATGAACCGGGACCAATGGCTTCCCTTTAGTCCCGGTTCATGCCACGAACCGGGACCAATAGTGCTGCCTATATATACCCCCTCGCTCACGAGCAGAGCACTCCAGTGCTCTGTTTTTCTCTTGCCGGTGAGGGGGGGCTTTGTGGTGCTCTAGCTCACCTCCATAGCACATGAGGTGTTCGATGAAATGCCCGAGCCACACTACTTAAGCTTTCTCCTCTCCAAGCTCGACCTCCAACCTCCATTTTCCTCAATATTTGTCTAGGTTTAGCGGTCCATCACGCCCCGTCCCCGTCTTCACCGCCGTCGATCACCCGCGCCGATCTCATCGCCAGCACCACCGTGGTGAGCCTCTTGTTCTTATCTTCTTTCTGAAAGGAAAA
>NW_021299171.1:0-1552 GCF_002162155.2 Triticum dicoccoides
CTCCCTACGGTAGAGCCATCCTCGGCACTCACACTTATCTTGAGGCTTTTAGTAGTTTCCATTTACTTGTCTATGAACTGTATAGGCAACCAAGTAGTCCTTTACCGCGGACGCGGCTATTCGAATAGATCATGATAACCCTGCAGGGGTGTACTTCTTCATACATGTTTCCACCACTTAGCGTCTGCACACGACATGTGCTCGGCAGACTTCAAGCGAAAGCCGACGTGGGTGTAGACCACGACCTACCTAAACACCTAAGCCTCTAGTCCAGGTTTATCGCCTATCCAGGTTCCATCCGCAGGGAGTCCGGCCGAGGTTTCCCATACGGCCCCGAACGATGTGAACAGGGTTCCTGAGATACCTAACGGGTATTCGGTACACCCGGCCACGTACCTACCGCATCACAGCCCACCCCTATGGTCAGCGCTGTCCACGGCCTCCAGTAGGCTACAAACACCAGAAACTACTTGCAACTCCTGGACAGAGAGCTAGGGTGAATAAGAAGTCGAGCGGGGTCATATTTCAGGGCCCAATGCATGGTAGTAGCTGTATCTTAAATCACACATACAGATCTCAATGCTTAAGGTCGGCTTCAATGAAACAACCCACCATGTACTCCTACATGGCCTCTCATCGATACCTTTACCAAATCGTGTTCACCACACCACTCTCATTACCGACATAATCATTTCACTCTAGCCCATCACCCAGATGAACCAGACCTGACACTACTCTAAGCATAGCAGGCATAGCAAGGTAGGAACAACACATACATATGGCTCAATCAACTCCTACACATGCTAGTGGGTTTCAACTAGTTACTGTGGCAATGACAGGTCATGCAGAGGAAGTGGGTTCAACTACCGTAGCGCACAGCAGTTTGAAACGCGTTGTCTTAATGCAGTAAAAGAGAGCAGGAGCGAGAACATGGGATTGTATCGATATGATCAAATGGTTGGTTGCTTGCCTGATGGTTCGATGCACTGATACGGTTCTTCGTTAGGGTAGTCACGGTACTCCTCGGAGACAGAACCTGTCGCAAGGGACACCGATACACAACCATCACCAAACAATGTGCAACAATATGATGCATGCATGAAACATGGCAATATGAGTGTGTTGGGCTAATGCAACTAAAACCAGAAGGGTTTGAGCCAATTTGAATCAAAGATTCAAATTTCAAACTCAAACATGGCCTTTTAAAGTGCTCTTCCTTGTTTTGCATTAAACATCAAGTTAACTTGTTTAGTCATGCATGAAAATAGTACAGATGGATAGATTGGATTTTTCTGATCATTTTTCATATATAACTTGTCTGATTTGGAGTTACAGAATAAAAGTTATGAATTTTTGAAGTTTAAATTATATTCTGGAATTTCCTATATTAGAATAATTCCAGAAAATCATTATTGCGTCAGCCTGACGTCAGTGTGACGTCAGCAGGTCAACGGAACACGTCAGGGTCAAACCTGACAGTGGGTCCCGCATGTCAGGGTGATTATTTTAATTAAAGTTTAATTAAAACTAAACCTGTTTAATTAACAGGGCT
>NW_021299172.1:0-743 GCF_002162155.2 Triticum dicoccoides
TTGCCCCCCACACGGGCCTTCTTCCGTCGTGTCACGGAGATGTTAGACGGGACGGGCCGGGTACCTGTGGGGGGTAGCAATGCCGCCAGGTGTTGCGGTGGGCCCTCCTACGGTTGTGGAAACGTGGTGGCAGGCGCAGGCACGCGGCTCCGGGGTGTGCCCCCTCCCCCCTCACGGGCGTCGATGCCGCCGTGCCCCGGAGGGGGGAAACGGCCATGTCGGGCCGACGCAGAGGGAATCTTGGGGTGGGTTGTGCCGGGACTGTGTTGGGGGTGTAGCTATGGCTGGGCTATGACAACAAGGTGAAAAAGTCCACCGGTCAAACTACGGCCAGCGAAAGTCAAAGGGATAGACCCGGCGATCGTCTGTGTCAGGGTTAGACGGGACGGGGTACCTGGGGGTAGCAATGCCGCCAGGTGTTGCGGTGGCCCTCCTACAATTATATAAGCATGGTGGCAGGCGTAGGCACCCGGCACGCGGCTTGTATGAGGTCCCGGTGCGACGCTCCGGTGGTATTGCTACCCCCCTAAGGCCCCCGTCCCGCCTAACCCAGTAGCATTTGACCACGGGATCTACCCCTTTGACTTTGCACGGACGGGCTTTGAGCAGTAGATGTATCCACCCGGTTGTGTAAGGTCAGCCCATAGACCCACGGGAACATCTGGCCCGGATGTTGCTCCAAAGTGTTCCTATGGGCTGACCTAACACAACCGGGTGGGGAGTCCACTGGTCAAAGCCCGTCC
>NW_021299173.1:0-1441 GCF_002162155.2 Triticum dicoccoides
TCACGGAACCCTGTTCACATCGTTTGGGGCTGTGAGCGAAACTCCGGCCGGATCTCCTCATGGATGGAACCCGAATAGGCGATAAACCTGGACTAGAGACTTAGGTGTTTAGGTAGGTCGTGGTCTACACCCACGTCGGCTTTCGCTTGAAGTCTGCCGAGCACATGTCGTGTGCAGACGCTAAGTGGTGGAAACATGTATGAAGAAGTACACCCCTGCAGGGTTAACATCATCTATTCGAATAGTCGTGTCCGCGGTAAAGGACTTCTGGGTTGCTTATATCAGTTCATAGACAAGTGAAAGTGGATACTTTAAAATGCGCAAGATAAGCGTGAGTGCTATGGATGGCGTTCTCGTAGGGAGACGGGAGCGGATCCATAGTGGTGTATTGATATGGTGAATATGTGGACTCGTGTGCGCCACCTCAAAAGAGTTACTTGCAGTCATAGTTCAGGATAGCCACCGAGTCAAAGCTGGCTTGCTGCAGTTAAACCCCACCATCCCTTTGTTGAAAATGATGCATATGTAGTTAGTTCTGATGTAAGTCTTGCTGGGTACATTTGTACTCACGTTTGCCTATTTTATGTTTTTGCAGAGAGACTTCAGTCTCACTAGTAGTTCCACGTGGACTTCGATGTTTAGCTTGTTACCTCAGCTACGATCTTGTGCCCTCGGCAGGATCTGATAGATAGTCAGGCTTCTCAGCCTTTTTCATTTATAGATGTCTGTACCCAGACATGATAGCTTCCGCTTGTGCTTTGACTTGTATGCTCTGAGTGTTGGGTCATGAGACCCCTGTTTGTAATATCTCGCTCCTCGGAGCCTATTGAATAGACTTCTTGAGTCGTAGAGTCATATTGTGATGCCATGTTGTATTGCACATATCGAGCATATTGTGTGTATGCTACTGAAATGCTTGGTATGTGTGGGATCTGACCATCTAGTTGTTTATCTTTGGTAGCCTCTCTTACCGGGAAATGTCTCCTAGTGTTTCCACCGAGCCATGGTAGCTCGCTACTGCTCTGGAACACTTAGGCTAGCCGGCATGTGTCCTTCTTCGTTCCTGTGTCTGTCCCTTCGGGGAAATGTCACGCTTTGAGTACCGGAGTCCTGTTAGCCCGCTACAGCCCGGTTTACCGGAGTCCTGCTAGCCCAGTGCTACAGCCCGGACCCACTTGCTGATGACCGACACGTTCGAAGCTGGGTCATGGATGCCTGTCCCTGTAAGTCTGTGCCACTTTGGGTTTACGACTAGCCATGTCAGCCCGGGCTCCTTATCATATGGATGCTAGCGACACTGTCATATACGTGTGCCAAAAGGCGCAAACGGTCCCGGGCAAAGGTAAGGCGACACCCGTGGGAATACCGTGCGTGAGGCCGCAAAGTGATATGAGGTGTTACATGCTAGATCGATGTGGCATTGAGTCGGGGTCCTGACAGC
>NW_021299174.1:0-1156 GCF_002162155.2 Triticum dicoccoides
AAATACATAAGTATAGGCTATTTTTAGAGTCCGTATGTGTGGGGAAACAAGAGATAGGGTTGATTTCGGACTCCTCCACCAAGGGCCACGAAATTCCCCCCTCTTCCTCCATATATATAGCCCTTAGGGCATCGTTTAGACTTTGGGTTTTGTTTAGATTAAAAGTTCGCCATAGCTGCAACTTCGCGTACTTCGTTTGTGTTCAACGACCAGACAAAGGCGTCACAGAACCCCACCTTGATCAATAAAGCTTTCATCTTATATTCGCAATATCCAGATTGCAATCTTAGTTTCTTGCTTGTTCTTCGTTTGCTCGCAGGAAACAGACCCTCGTGGTCAGGTTGATCGTGCTCCGGCGTGGTCAATAACCTCTCGGAGTTGGTTTAGCGATTGCTAAGGCGCGACGTACTCGCACGTTCGTAGTCGGATCGTCAAAGTCGACTTTCACCAAAGCGAAATCCACCATCTCATCGAAAGACGGGACACCTTTGCCTCTATCAGTTGATTTCGGACCCCTCCACCAAGGGCCACGAAATTCCCCTCTCTTCCTCCATATATACAGCCCTTAGGGCACCGTTTAGACTTTGGGTTTTGTGTAGATTAAAAGTTCGCCATAGCTGCAACTTCGCGTACTTCGTTTGTGTTCAACGACCAGACAAAGGCGTCATAGAACCCCACCTTGATCAATAAAGCTTTCATCTTATATTCGCAATATCCAGATTGCAATCTTAGTTTCTTGCTTGTTCTTCGTTTGCTCGAAGGAAACAGACCCTCGTGGTAAGGTTGATCGTGCTCCGGCGTGGTCAATAACCTCTCGGAGTTGGTTTAGCGATTGCTAAGGCGCGACGTCCTCGCACGTTCGTAGTCGGATCGTCAAAGTCGACTTCCACCAAAGCGATATCCATCATCTCATCGAAAGACGGGACACCTTTGCCTCTATCAGGATATATCTATGGACTTTGTTTTAGGTTTACCTCGAACAAAGAAGGGGAGGGATAGCATATTTGTTGTCGTGGATAGATTCTCGAAAATGGCACACTTTATACCATGTCATAAAAACGATGATGCTGTTAATGTTGCTGATTTGTTCTTTCGTGAAATTATTCGCTTGCATGGTGTGCCAAATACTATTGTTTCAGATCGTGATACTAAATTT
>NW_021299175.1:0-1893 GCF_002162155.2 Triticum dicoccoides
TGCCACTTCATGTTGTTCGACCTACCATCCTTCTTTGCCTTTGCTGCTGCTAGCTTGATTGGAGCAGCTGCAGCAGCAGGAATTGGCTCAACGAGCACTACTGGCACATAGAGGGAATCAGACTCGAACACCTCTGAATCAGGTGCCATCTCGGACATAGGCCGCGAGTCCTCGACAAACGATGAAGCAAACTGGTTGTCGGACACGATAATGGCCTGACTAAGATCTTGCGTCTGCGTGGTCATGTCCTACAATCGTAGCACGCATTGATAGTGAGGATAGCACACAACATACCGGAAAATCCATGAAAGCAGGAGCATACATGTACATGTTCATCACTATCATAGCAAGCACATGCTTCATCACTATCATACTAAGCATACCAGACAATCTATGAGCAGAAACATACATCTACAACAAACAACATTCTACAAATGGACCACCAGTAGCTACAAATCACAGATCTAGGCATGATTCAACACAAGCACAAGGTTCAACTTCAAATTCTACTACTAATATAGCCTACCACATGCTTGAACATCTAGCCCTACCACAAATTGCAACCGCAGCATAGCAACCAACCATATCAGCTCACAGATCAGACCACTAATCAACCATGCATCTAGATCAAACCCTAGCTACAGCTCAGATCTAGCTAGAAGGAACAGAGACAAAGGGGGATAGAACTCACAGAGGCCATGGCTGCAGCTTGAGGACAAGGGGGCGGTGGTGGAAGATGAATGTCGGCCGGTGAAGGAGCTCCGGCGCCATGGACTGCCGACCGATAAAGATGCGCCACTCACCTGCTCGTCGGTGTCGATGCGCGTCGGCGGGAAGGTGCGAACGGAGGAAGAATGGTGGCGGGAGTTGGGGCGGTAAGGGAGGGGCTAAATAGGGGGTGGAGCGGCGAGAGGTGAGCCGAAATCCTCCCGCCGATTTTTCGGCGACGAGGGCGAGCTCGCGCCATCTCCCCTGCTCGCACGAGGGGAGAAGTGCATCGCCCTCCCCTGCCTCGCCTGAGTCAGGCTCGCGAGCTACTACCGAATCGTGCGTTTCCCCTGGGCCTAGCCTGCAGGTGCTTTAAGTTTCGTGCGATGCAGGCCGCACAGTGAATGCAGGAAACCAAACGGGTCAAATTCTTTTCGCTCGGGCCAGGCTGGGCCTGATGCGGGCAACCAAACACGCCCGTCACTACTAGGGAAAAGCCTAGCAGCAGCGCGGGTTTTAGGCCTATCAGTAGCGCGGGGGGATGCGCTACTGATAAGGCGCTACAGGTAACGTGTAGCAGTAGGGCCTGTCGTCCCACGCTACTGCTATACATGGATAGCTGCAGCGTGCTTCGCTGAAGAGCGCTACTGATATTATCTGCAGCGCTTTTGCTAGAGAAGCGCTACTGGTAATGCGACGCTACTGCTAACTCCCCTCCCCCCCTCGCTACTACTAGATTTATTAGTTTTTTTCATATTAGTTTTGTATTTGAATATTTGTTTTGTATTTGAATAGGCTTTATACAATAATCTTTAGCATATCATACACATACAAATGTAATCATAGCATATACATACAACTAGTCTCATCAAATCATGTCATCATCATAATCATCATCCAACACAAAGTGGTCTCTCATTATCATCTCGAAAATAGCGATACAAATCTCGATTACTTGCAAATACATCGTCATCCATCTAAACAATGGTATACGCGTGAACCTAAACTGACACTCCGGCCACTTGTCGTATATATACTCCTGGCGTAGCACTTATTCACCATCGATGATCTATGCACCTGCATCGTCACATGAGTCGATGATATGCAACATATATAGTTGAGCAACAGAAAGAGACAGACTTGGCAAAAATAGAAACAACATATCATAAGCATAAATAACAAAGT
>NW_021299175.1:4977-5550 GCF_002162155.2 Triticum dicoccoides
TTTATAAAATATTTTTACTAATGGCGCACCGTGGATGTGGTGCGCCATTAGTATTTGGACACTAATGGCGTACCAACAGATGGTGCGCCATTAGTATATAGTAATGGTGCACCACATGTCTGGTGCGCCATTAGTGTCAATTCCATCTATAGCCCTTTTCCTAGTAGTGAGTGGAGGAGTCAGATCTGCGGGTTGAGAGAGGGGGTGGCCATGAGTCACCTGCACAAATGGAGGCAGCCACGAGGCATCCGAGCTGCATCGTCCGTCCACGCGCTGAACATAGGGAGCAGTGTCTCCATGGCCTTCCTTGTTGTGCACAAGCAGAGATGAGTCGGGCCTGCACACAACAGCACGCACGCACACATCAAATTGAGAAGAAGAAGAAGAAGCGAAGGGGATGCACTCACACATCAAATGCTCTTCTTGGAGGGGATCCTGCTGGCTTGACCTGCGTTTGGAAGGAGGGGCTACGGTTTTGGGCAGCGGTTGAGGTCGGATGCGGCGGCTAGGTCCTCTGCTGCTCGCTGCGGCCCAACCATGGTGGCTGCTCGCTGCAGGCCAACCATGGTGGCG
>NW_021299175.1:8335-10959 GCF_002162155.2 Triticum dicoccoides
GGGCCCTGTTTGCGCGAAACGACCAAGGCGCAACGGTAAGGATCCCAGGCAATATATTTCAACTAAAAACCCTATGCTCTAAACTGTAGCCAAATGCTTGGATGCGTACTTGGCAGGAGCAGCCAATATTTTACTTGGAAAATCCACAAAGCACCGACTGACCTATGATTTCTGGTGAGTAAGCGGCAGTGATGCCGCTCGCTCAAGGCAGTGATCACATGACTTGAGTCTCTGAAACGGTGGAGCTGGTCGGGCAGACAACGGTTGGCCGACTAAGCAGAGCCACCAGGGGTGGACTTTTCGCCGGGGCGGTGCATGGACGTCGCCCAGGCCGTCGGCGGAGTCGAGGCGAGCGGCGACGGGTGCTGCCTGCGTACGGCCGTACCGCAGTCCAAGCCGGCTTCCGCTCATTCCCAGCTCAACCCAACCCAACTTCCCTGCCCTCTGTTGTGCTCTGCCAGCGCCTTTTGATTTCCTCCTCCTTTTTTTCTACTTCATCGGCTAATAATAAAAAACACGCGCAGAAATGTGGCCCACCCGCGGCACGCACTGCCAGTCCTCCTCGAGATGCCGCTTCCGTCCACGTAGGAGTGCAGATAGTATCATAAGTTAGTATCATCCATATGATACTAATATATGATACTACCTCCCTAATGTATAGTATCATATAGTAGTACTCCCTCCGTCTAGGTGAGTAAGTTATCTTAGGTTGTGCACCATGACCAAGGAGGAGAAAATGAGAGAACTTAATGTTCATTTGCTAATTAATAGCTTTGCATGCAATGAACTAACCACTGCATGTCGTGTTTGGTAGTCTCAAGTCATTAAAAGCATGCACACCCCACATCTCTTATTGACTGATATGTCAAGAAACAAGAAACGAGGTAGAATTTAATGCACCGCGCCTAAGTGTTTTAGGATTATTTGGTTTTTGTAAGATGACTTACACCTAGACGAAGGGAGTATCATAGATTCATCTATTTATTGCCATGCATGACACATACTAGGATTGCATTTATTATGATACGGTATCATAATATGATACTCAACACTATCTTTCCTCATTTAATTCTATGTCACCTCATCTAAATTGCCTAGTTGGCGTGCATGATACTAGCTATGATACTCCCATTACGACCAGCCTCAGGCAGGCTGGCCCAGGCCCCACCGTCAACTTGCCACGCACCCCTACCATCAACGACCCACGAGTCAATATCATATCATGCACGCTCGTGACTGCACCCACCAATATTACCCTGCATATTCTGACATAAACACATATTGTTACACCTGCAAAGCGTACAGATATCTCATTAACAATTCCGGAAATTGGTTGGGTGACAGCAAATTGCAGGAGTGCTTATTCTCCCGGCGCATCGTTTTTTTCCTTTTGGACAGAACAAAATCCGCTTAATAAAAAGAAGCATGCATGCAGCTGCTCCACGGGCTGAATTTTATTGTATTTATTTTTTGAGACAAGACTGCATTTTATATGTGTTAACGCGATTATTATGATTTCTCATGCATGCTTGTAAATGGTTTTCTGGGAGCCTGACGTCGTTTGTAATAAAATAATGTAAGCATAGAACTGTAACGGGCGTAGGTACTCTAATTCATCATATTTGGGAGAATCGTTTTTCTCTCCTGAGCGGCGACTCTCGCACGACCTAGGGTTCCACTAGTCCGCCCGCCGGCCGCCTCCCTGGCGGCGGCGATGGGGCCGGTGTTCTTTGTCCCAGGACGGTGCCGCAAGGTGTCGTGCTGGTTTCTTGTCCCAGGACGCCGCTGTTAGGTGCCGTTGTTGGTTTCTTCTCTCTATTACGGGTCTTGCCGTCTTTGCTATTGGAATCCCGTGGTAGATCAATTTGTCTGCTCTACCGACTGGGTTGGATGAGCATCTCAAGCATAAGCTTTTGAAGGTCCCGTGAAGGAAGTTGTGCTTTAATTCCCTCATAATTGGATGCACTTGCAGTAGGGGTGGTGTTGTGGGTATCTAATCGCCGGACGTGATTGATCTAGTACTGGGGACGGTGCCGGGAACGCAGCACCTGCTACCAGGTTAACGGGAGCGATGAAAATTTTAAGTTGGAATTGTCGCAGCTTGCAACAGGCTGCCGCAGTAAGGGCGCTTCTGAGTGTGCAAAGGCGGAGGAGTCCAGAAGTTTTGTTTCTAATGGAGACACATCTAGATGAATATCCTGCGGAGTGCTTACGTCAACGCCTTAAGATGGGTCATAAATACGTTGTCCGGAGCAATGGCCGAAGCGGTGGCTTAATTTTGTACTGGAAGAAGGAGGTGCCAATTTCATTACGAGATAAAACAGAGAACTTTATTGATGTTTTTGTTGGTAGCGGCAGGGATAATTTCTGGCGACTGACATGTCTATATGGTGAACCTAAATGGGCCGATAAGCACCTAACATGGCAGCGACTGCGAGAGTTACATGTTCTGATGAATATGCCTTGGATGGTGGTGGGTGACATGAATGAGATCATGTATAATTTTGAGAAGGAAGGCGGGAATCCCAGGCCAAATCAGTTTATGAACTCTTTCAGAGAGGCGTTAGATGACTGCAACTTAACTGATCTTGGCAACGTTGGGGACAGATTTACATGGCACCGTG
>NW_021299176.1:0-1553 GCF_002162155.2 Triticum dicoccoides
AAATAAAATGTCATTCAGTTCAACGATATAAAACCATGCAAGTTCGGGGACGATAATATCGTAAACCATTGAAAAGCTACAAAGAAAACGATACCGCGAAAACGGAGTAGAAGTCTAGTATGTGAAAAACGCGCTCAGTACAAAACCATACGGCCATCCGTTCAAGTACAATTTTTTGGAACGATTCAAAACTACTGTAAAAAATAACTCAGTACAAACACATACATACATCAGTACAAGTATTCTGTTTTTTAGGCAGGAAAAAACAACATGATGTGTTTTACGTTATTCAAAATTACTCTTAAACGGTTGCGAAGTGGAGAAAACGTTCAACATGACTAAGTTTCGCATTTTGATAGCTATCCAATGGTACATTATTTGCCCCATTTCGATAAACTTTTAAAAAAATCACGTTCAAAATCAAATTTGACCGTATTCAAATTCGTTTTTAAACAGTAGGGAATTAGAAAAACATTTCTATACGAAAAGGTTGCGCATTTTCCATAACTTTCCAACGCCGTATCATTTGCGTCAATCCGACAAACCTTTTGCAAAAAAAAAGCAAAAATACGTTTTGCCCAGAATTTCACCATTTTAAAAATTACATTTATATTGTATATAATTTAAAAAAACAGTAGATATATGGAAGGTGCGGATTTTTACCAGCTTTCCAATGCCATCTTATTTGCTCAATTCCGACAAACCGTTTGAAAATTGAGTCCAAAATACGATTTGCATTTTCCGTTTTGAAAAAAACGGTTTTTCAAAACTGCTCTTAAACCGTGATGATTTTGCAAAAAAGTTCCTATATATTTCTAATGTAGATGTCAAGAGTTTTCCAACGATATATTACACATCCCATTCCGACGAAAAAACGATCAGTTCGACGAGATGAAAATCATCAGTACAACCGCCTGAAACCATCGGTTCAAATATTCTGTTATATCGGACCGTGGGGCTCACTTAAAAAGGCTGGCGTCATATAGGAGCAAGGCGTGGATAACCTATGCATATTCAATTGCTATATGACCGTTGCCTCTAAGAATTATTTTCTTGGATAGCAGAGCAGCCGTAGAGAAGGCATTATTAGAACCTAGTGGCATCTGGCCCATTTTAAAAAAAATCTATTTTCTAAGGCGATTTAAAATGTTAAAATAAATTGAAACAAAATTTGAGTGTATAATTCCACAAAACATGTGTGCGACATAAAGTTTTTGGAAAACATATTGGATGTTTGACACCGAGATACAGCGATTTCCTAGAACACCCAGACAAGGTATAGTCCCTAGCAAGCATCAGACGCCAACTATGGATCTTGATCTTCGCCGGTGCATGTAGTGACTAGATGGCCCTCCATACGGGATTTGACGCCGACCATGCTGGAAATCACACTCATAGTTAGACGATTTAACTAAGAAAATCCCATTCTTATTAGAGTGCAATGATAGAAAACCATTCATAATCCCCCTCAGCCAACGAAATTCTTATAATTCTTTCTCTGTCCACCTGCCAGAATAATTCTCTGATGAATTCCTTCTACCATGATCAGGTCT
>NW_021299177.1:0-1128 GCF_002162155.2 Triticum dicoccoides
GACCCAGCATCGAACGTGTCGGTCATCAGCGAGTGAATCCAGGCTGTAGCACTGGGCTAGCAGGACTCCGGTGAACCGGGCTGTAGCGGGCTAACAGGACTCCGGTATTCATCGCGTGACATTTCCCCGAAGGGACAGACACAGGAACGAAGAAGGACACATGCCGGCCAGCCTAAGTGTTCCGGAGCAGTAGCAAGCTACCATGGCTCGGTGGAAACACTAGGAGACATTTCCCCGTAAGAGAGGCTACTAAAGATAAACAACTAGATGGTCAGATCCCACACATACCAAGCATTTCAATAACATACACACAATATGCTCGATATGTGCAAATACAACATGGCATCACAACATGAATCTACGACTCAAGTAATTTATTCAATAGGCTCCGAGGAGCGAGATATTACAAACATGGGTCTCATGACCCAACAATCAGAGCATACAAATCAAAGCACAAGCGGAAGCTATCATGTCTGGGTACAGACATCTATAACTGAAAAAGGCTGAGAAGCCTGACTATCTACCAGATCCTGCCGGGGCACAAGATCGTAGCTGAGGTAACAAGCTAAACGTCGAAGTCCACGCGAAACTACTAGTGAGACCGAAGTCTCTCTGCAAAAACATAAAATAGGCAAACATGAGTACAAATGTACCCAGCAAGACTTACATCAGAACTAACTACATATGCATCATTATCAACAAAGGGGATGGTGGGGTTTAACTGCAGCAAGCCAGCTTTGACTCGGTGGCTATCCTAAACTACGACTGCAAGCGACTCTTTTGAGGTGGTGCACACGAGTCCACATATTCACCATATCAATACACCACTATGGATCCGCTCCCGTCTCCCTACGAGAACGCCATCCATAGCACTCACACTTATCTTGCGTATTTTAGAGTATCCACTTTCACTTGTCTATGAACTGATATAAGCAACCCAGAAGTCCTTTTTCGCGGACACGGCTATTCGAATAGATGATGTTAACCCTGCAGGGGTGTACTTCTTCATACATGTTTCCACCACTTAGCGTCTGCACACGACATGTGCTCGGCAGACTTCAAGCGAAAGCCGACGTGGGTGTAGACCACGACCTACCTAAACACTCAAGTCTCTAGTCCAGGTTTATC
>NW_021299178.1:0-1114 GCF_002162155.2 Triticum dicoccoides
TCACCCCACCTCGCGGTCCCCGCAGGCCACCGTCTGTTGGTCCAAGGCCTCATCCTAGCCCCTATGGTCCACAAGCTCCGCGAGATCGTCTGTTTCCGGATGATCATGTTGAGCTTCCAGGCTATGGAGGTGACTTCTACGAGGACTACTACGGATCGGTCTGAGTTAGTGGTAGTATCACTAGTTCGCACTAGCTGTGTCGTCTATCGTCCCGCGTGACTCGTGGGATATGACCTAGTTTGTACTCTTTCCGGAGGTGTAGAAAAATAATGTATAGGAGCTTGGAATGCCTCCGATGAGATGTAATCCTCTTTTCACCGTAATAGTACCTTGTTTGGTCTTGTACTAAACCCTGTATGGTGTGTATGACGATGGAATAAAGAAGCAGTTTCTGTATTTACCATGTCATACGGATGATCATCTTGCATTCCGAGTTATTCCTTACATTTTGTATCCTATGTTGGAATTTTATCATCCTGACTAAATCATTGTCTTGTTTACCTAGGATGGTCAACACGCGCGCTAACCCTGCTCCTCAAGAGCAGGCCGAAGGCAGTGAAGTCAGGGATGCAAATCTGCCTCATCCTCCTTCCCTAGCCGAGGTTATGATGGAAGCTGAGAGAAACAAGCGGGAGACTAACCGTTTGTTGGAGCGTATTGAACAGAACACGGCACACCATCGGAGGACTAACGTGGTGTCACTCAGTGATTTTATCAAATTACATCCACCCACGTTCCACCACTCCGTCGAGCCTCTCGACGCTGATGACTGGCTTCGCAGTATCTCTCACAAACTGCGTTCCGCGCTGGTAGCGGAGGCTGACAAGGTCACCTTTGCTGCATATCATCTTGAAGGCCCCGCCAGTCTATGGTGGGAGAATTATGGAGCTATGCGCCCGGCGGGCCATGTCACTACTTGGGCTGAGTTCAGCGAGGCTTTCCGTGAACATCACATTCCGGAGGGTCTCATGGACCGTAAACGTGAGGAATTTTGCAGTTTCACCCAAGGCCGACTTTCTGTGGATGTTTACAGCAGGGAGTTTGGTAACCTCGCACGATATGCAACTGAGGAAGTGTCTACTGACGCCAAGAAGCAAGCAAGGTTCCGTAAGGG
>NW_021299179.1:0-1784 GCF_002162155.2 Triticum dicoccoides
TCACACTTTGCAACATAGGTGGCAATCTCCCTTTTCATCCCGTGCCACCAAAATCTTTCCTTCAGGTCTTGATACATCTTGGTGCCTCCAGGGTGGATGGAATATGGGCTGTCATGAGCTTCTTGCAAGATCAGGTTCTTGAGCTCAACCTTGTTGGGCACGCAGATGCGATTCCCAAACCGCACAATTCCTTCCTCATCCTCTGAGAATCCTGAGGCTTTGCCTGCCTTGATCTTCCTCTTGATGCCTTCAATACTCTCATGCCCCTTCTGGGCTTTCTTGATATCACCCATCAAGGTAGGCTTAACTTCGAGGTTGGCCAAGAATCCTGGTGCAACCAGTTCCAACCCGAAGCTTTCAAGTTCTTCATACAAGGCGGGTAGCTTGTGCTTTAGCATAGCATTCAAGGAGCAAGCCTTCCTGCTCAACGCATCTGCTACCACATTAGCCTTTCCAGGGTGGTACTAAACACTGAGGTCGTAATCCTTTATCAACTCCAGCCATCTTCTCTGCCTCATGTTCAATTCCCTTTGAGTGAAAATATACTTCAGACTTTTGTGGTCTGTGTATATTTCACATCGCTTACCCAAGAGGTAATGTCGCCAAGTCTTCAGGGCATGAACCACTGCTGCTAGCTCAAGGTCATGAGTAGCATAGTTCTCCTCGTGAGGTCGTAGTTGCCTTGAAAGGTAGGCTACGACTCTGCCTTCTTGCATCAGAACACCTCCCAGTCCGATTCTTGACGCATCACAATATATCACAAACTCCTTGTGTATATCTGGTGTGGCCAGAACTGGGGCAGTGGTTAGCCTCTTCTTCAGCTCCTGGAAGCTCTCTTCGCACTTCGGCGTCCATTCGAACTTCTTGTCCTTCTTCAAGAGCTGAGTCATGGGTTGGGCAATGCTCGAGAATCTTTCAACGAACTTGCGGTAATATCCTGCGAGTCCGAGGAAGCTTCTGACTTCCTTCACATTGCTCGGGGATTGCCATTCAGTCACGGCTTCAATCTTAGCAGGGTCGACTGACAATCCCTCTTCAGTTAGAACATGACCCAGGAATCCAACTTCACGCAGCCAGAATTCACACTTGCTGAACTTGGCATACAGTTGGTGCTCTCGAAGCTTGTCTAGGACCATCCTCAAGTGTTGCTCGTGCTCTTCTTCCGACTTAGAGAAGACAAGGATGTCATCAATGAAGACAACGACAAACTTGTCCAAATATTCCATGAAGACCTTATTCATGAGATACATGAAGTAAGCTGGGGCATTGGTCAATCCAAAGGACATGACCGTGCATTCATACAGGCCATATCTGGTTACGAATGCCGTCTTCGGAATATCTTGGGGTCTGATCTTCAGTTGGTAGTACCCAGATCGGAGGTCGATCTTGGAGAACACCTTGGCCCCATTGAGTTGATCAAACAGATCTTCAATCTTGGGAAGTGGGTACTTGTTCTTGATTGTAACTTCATTGAGGGAGCGGTAGTCAATGCATAGGCGGATGGTACCGTCCTTCTTTGCCACAAACAGAACAGGCGATCCCCAAGGGGAGGCACTAGGGCGGATAAATCCTTTCCTCAACTGCTCTTCCAGCTGCTTCTTCAATTCTGCTAACTCCTCCGATCCCATCCTATAAGGCTTCTTATAGATGGGTCCTGCTCCGGGTATGAGCTCGATGATGAACTCAATGTCTCGGTCAGGAGACATTCCTGGTAGCTCATCAGGAAAAACATCGGGATACTCGCATACTACCGGCACTTGTTCCAATCCAACTTCAGTCAGACA
>NW_021299180.1:0-999 GCF_002162155.2 Triticum dicoccoides
TCAACTACTAGGCATACTATGACAACCACATCCGTTGTTGTCAGGACTACATCACCTCCACCATGTGACACATCGCCCCCGAGAGTGGCTACATCATCTGAGTTGATCATAAGAGGTAATGACAAAGGTACTGATCTTCCATCTCTACATGAGAATGATGAATGCCTTGTCAATTTGAATGCACCATCTGATGAGCTACCCACTACTTTGATCACACCACCTATTTTAGAGGACTACGTTGATAATTTGACTTTGCCATGTGATCAAACAACTGAAATACCAACAATTTTGAGTGCACACATTGAATTAACTATTGATGCAAAAGAACCAATGTTTAATCATTTTGATATGACCTCTAATCTTGGTGATGATTCTGTGTTGAATGACTTATTGCATGTTTGCTTATTTAAGCATGTTGTAGTATGTAAATTTGATGCAAGTAAGGTTTATTCACCAATGTTGGGATGGTTTAATGATGAACATTGTCAACCTTTTGAAATGAAGAAGAGCTTCACTTATATGTGCAAACTGAGTTGCAATATTTTCATGCCTTCTACTTCTTGTGCTAATTTTTTGGCTTTAGATTTTATGAACTATGCAACTTACTCATCTATTCATGTGTCATATATGCAAAAATCAAGGGAAGTAAAAATGGATGACATATACATATACAACATGTACACCTTGTCTCTTTTGTTAGCCACATTTCAGATTAAGCAACGCCGAGGACGGCTTTATTTTCAAGAAGGGGAGGATGATGAGGACATGACTACCTTGGATATGACAAAAAATATTGCATATATGCATATTTGTCAGGTGATTTCTAGTGCAAACTATTCAATAATCTATTTATGTTATCCAGAACAAAAATACTTCACACACTTTTGTGTTTTGTCTAATTGCAGGTGTATGGGACATTTGTACAATCCACATATGAAGATAAGGAAGAAAGAGATGTTTATTTGCTGTCCAAAAAGTTTTCTCACGTCACTTTTGGCC
>NW_021299181.1:0-587 GCF_002162155.2 Triticum dicoccoides
CCCTGCCCCACGCGCCACCGCCTTTGCCTCAGGCCGGCCCCGACCCCTCCCCGCGCCCGTCGTCGCTATCGTCCGCCGCCACACCGATTCCGGCCGGCGACCTCGACCCCTCCCCACGCTGTGAGCCCCTGCCTCCTCCCCTTTCCTTCTCATTGCCATCCCCGCATGCCATCCGTAAGCGCCACCGCCAACCATCGTCGCCGTCGCCGACCATCGCAGCCTATTTTTCATTTTTTCTGTTAAGATGTATGTATGTATGTATGTTCAATGTATATATAATGCTCTGTATATGATGTATAATGCTCTTTATATGTTCATATGTAACATTTAAGAAAAAAAGTGTTGTGTTGGAGAAGAAAAGAGGAAGGAGGAAGAAGGAAAAGAAGGAAGAAGAAGGAAAAGAAGGAGCGTGTATATGCCCTTTTTTTAGATTTTTTGTTTTTTGCATTTTTATAAAAATGTATATATGTATGTATGTTCTCTGTTTATATATATGTTCATGTATGCAAAAGATAGATTTTTAGAAAAGTTAGGATTTTTTTCTGTTAATAGAAGAAGAGAAAGAATGAGAGGAAAAAGGAAAAAAA
>NW_021299182.1:0-1063 GCF_002162155.2 Triticum dicoccoides
CTTGCCTGCTCCGGCCTCGCCCGTCCTGGCCTTGCCTGCTCCGGCCACGGCCCCGCCTCGCCAGCTCTGACCAGCGCCTGCCCCGGCCAGCGCCCGCCCCGGCCGCGCACGGCGAGCTCCTGCCTTGCCCGCCCGTAGTACATGGAGAGTAGAACCGGGGAGAGAGGGAGTGTGGGCGTGGAGAGAAGAGAGGGAGTGTGTTGCACATGGGTGGGCCTGGAGAAAAGAAAGGGGGAGAAAGAGGCTGGCAAGTGGGGTAGCGCCTGCAAAAAGCTAATGCCGGCGTCCCCAGCTGCCCCCCGGCGGGCTGGGTGCGGGGTGAGCATGTCGGCGCTAACTTTTGCTAAATCCGGTGCAAAACTACGTCTTGGGGCCCTGACTGGGGCGCTTTTTACTCGCCGGCGTCCAAAAAAGCGCCTGGGGGGGGGGCTTCTTGGGGGCCTTAGTGGAGATGCCGTTAGTCCCGGTTCTTGAACCGGGACTAAATTGTCGTTACTAATGCCTCCCCCTTTAGTCCCGGTTCAAACTGGAACCGGGACTAAAGGTCGCGGCCACGTGGAGCTCCACCTTTAGTCCCAACCGGGACTAAAGGAAATTTTATGATTTTTTTTGAATTTTTTTATTTTCAAATTTTTGAATTATTTTAACCTCTAATCTCTCATCACCACCCCTCATCACTGCTCAATCTATCCTCTAATCTCTAATCACCCCTCATCATTCCTAATCATCTAACTTCCCGAACGATCACCCATCCTCCCACTCCCCCAGCCTGAGCACGCTTAACTTCCGGGTTCTATTCTCCCTCGTTTCCAAGTCTGCACTTGTTGTTTTGCTGACAATAGTAAGATGTCAATCCTATTAACCCTCAGGAATTTTGCATGAGCATTTCACTGTTTGAGTTTGAAACTATTGTTTTAAAAAACAATAATTATTTAGTAACACTAATATTTCTTGAATAATTAGTTTGACCATTGTTAGACCACAGTTTGACCAGATTTGACCAAAATTCAAAATAACTGAAATAATTATTTAGTAACACTAAATTAGTTTGACCATTGTTTGA
>NW_021299183.1:0-1542 GCF_002162155.2 Triticum dicoccoides
ACTGGGTGATTATAAAGGAGCATTACAGGTGTCTCCAAAAGTAGATGTTGGGTTGGCGTATTTCGAGATTAGGATTTGTCACTCCGATTGTCGGAGAGGTATCTCTGGGCCCTCTCGGTAATGCACATCACATAAGCCTTGCAAGCACTGCAACTAATATGTTAGTTGTGAGATGATGTATTACGGAACGAGTAAAGAGACTTGCCAATAACGAGATTGAACTAGGTATTGGATACCGACGATCGAATCTCGGGCAAGTAACATACCGATGACAAAGGGAACAACGTATGTTGTTATGCGGTCTGACCGATAAAGATCTTCGTAGAATATGTAGGAGCCAATATGGGCATCCAGGTCCCGCTATTGGTTATTGACCGGAGACGTGTCTCGGTCATGTCTACATTGTTCTCGAACCCGTAGGGTCCGCACGCTTAAGGTTACGATGACAGTTATATTATGAGTTTACATGTTTTGATGTACCGAAGGAGTTCGGAGTCCCGGATGAGATTGGGGACATGACGGGGAGTCTCGAAATGGTCGAGACGTAAAGATTCATATATTGGATGATATGGTTAGGCCAAGGGGTCAAGCCCATGAGGCTTTAGATCGGTGCAAAAGGAGTTTTGCGGAGTCCAGGGGGCCAAACGCCGGAGACCCTGGCGTCTGGCCCTGGGCCAGACGCCGAGGCCCATGGCGTCTGGGCCAGACGCCAAGGATTGTGGCGTTTGGTCCTGGAGTCCGAGTGGGACTCTTGCCTTTCGGAAAAAACCGACTTTGAGGAGGCTTTTGCTCCAAGTTTCGACCCCGGGGCTCAACATATAAATAGAGGGGCAGGGCTAGCACCAAAGACACAACAATTGATCCCTTGGATCTCTTAGCCGTGTGCGGTGCCCCCCTCCACCATAGTCCACCTCGATAATATCGTAGCGGTGCTTAGGCGAAGCCCTGCGACGGTAGAACATCAAGATCGTCACCACGCCGTCGTGCTGACGGAACTCTCCCTCGACACTCGGCTGGATCGGAGTTCGAGGGACGTCATCGAGCTGAACGTGTGCTAGAACTCGGAGGTGCCGTAGTTTCGGTGCTTGATCGGTCGGGCCGTGAAAACGTACGACTACATCAACCGCGTTGTGCTAACGCTTCCGCTTACGGTCTACAAGGGTATGTAGACAACACTCTCCCCTCTCGTTGCTATACATCACCATGATCTTGCGTGTGCGTAGGAAATTTTTTGAAATTACTACGAAACCCAACAGTGGTATCAGAGCCTAGGTTACTTATGTTGATGTTATATGCACGAGTAGAACACAAGTGAGTTGTGGACGATACAAGTCATACTGCCTACCAGCATGTCATACTTTGGTTCGGCGGTATTGTTGGACGAGACGACCCGGACCAACCTTACGCGTACGCTTACGCGAGACCGGTTCCCTCGACGTGCTTTGCACATAGATGGCTTGCGGGCGACTGTCTCTCCAACTTTAGTTGAACCGAGTATGGCTACGCCCGGTCCTTGAGAAGGTTAAAACGGAGTCTATTTGA